>NW_018108230.1:29332-44159 GCF_000183805.2 Loa loa | reverse complement strand
AAAATTTTTCCTTAAAGGAGGTTGCAGCTTTAAATTCTTTACTTTTGAATTCAACAACTTTTTTTAACAAACCAAATAACTTGGTTTTTTAAACTTTTTTTATCTATTGATTACTGAGATTGTCTTTATCACTGGAAACCATATCGCATGATAACAAAAAAAATAACCGTAAAAAAACAGACTAACCTTCGAAACCAATTTAACCTTATATATCAAAGCTTTATCGCCCTCATTATTATGTTATAAGTGTATATTTTCTAAAAATTTTTTGAAATTCTTTTCAAGGGTTACCGTATCGCATGGATTATCAAGTGCAGCCGCAAATTACTGATCGTAGTTACTGGTCTGTGTTGAAAAGCCATTTTACTTATTGGGCTAATCCCGATATTGCGGCATTTATTGTAAACTGTTTATATCGAGAAGATAAAAAACAAGATGACAAGTGTTAAACAGTTCATAGTCTTTCAGTACTTTACTCTGTGTTTCAGTGGCATTTTTCCTTCTTACAGATTATTTCTGATGAAATTTTCTTTCATAAATTAAAGTAGAATAGGCAAAGATTTACGTATAGCAATGTTGTTTTTTTCGGGTTTTTTTTTTTTGCTTTTGGCTTAGTTTTTTGAGGTCAAAATAATTTTAGAATTGACTGCTATTCATGCCTGATAGCTCTATTATGTTGTAATTTCTGGTTGCCATTATTTTCCTATTGCATCCAGTAGCTTGTACTTCCCATTGATTGCATAAAAAATCAACTGATCACAGAAATGGGAATGGAGATTCCAGGCAAAAAATTGATCTATGAATTCTAAAATCCAATTAACATTATTATTTCCACTGCGTTCACTGTATTGTTGAAAGACTGTATTTCTCGAGCAATTTTTGTGATAATTGGAATAATTTCAAATTTTTTTACTGTACATATTTTTCTTCTATTATTCCAGTGCTTGAAGTTTTTTTCTCCCGGGTTCCTCTCGTGGTAATTTGTAGATGCAAAAAGAACGAGATTTTTCATATTATCTAACAAATTTTAAATATCAGAACATTGTACCCATTATTTTTCATTGAATTATACGTGTACATTTGATTCTTCAATTGACCATTGCTTTAGAATGTGAATGCAATGAGGTTTTGACATGTCATTTTTTCCCATAATGTTTATTAAATCTTTGAGTTTTCTTTGAGCATTACATCATTGCCAAGATCGAATATATCATCCGCGGAAGCAAATTCCACAAATTCAGAGATATCTTCTGATGAAATTTTCAGAAAGCTTATTTCGATGAAAAATCAACTAGTTAGAATGCAATTTTGGCGGAAAACTCTCTAATCTATGAACAAACATACGTTAATTCATTTTCTTGTAGTCCAAAAAAGGTGTGGTTACATGGGTGGGTTCAGGTGATTTTTTTCAACGCAGTATTATTAATGAAAGTGCTACAATTTCTGCAGATTATATGTGTCGGCCGTTCACTCTTCAAAGTTTCGCTAATTAATAGGAGTTGTTATATGCGATACCCGAAGGTGGTAATGATAAGCACGAGTATGCTTGATGATTGAATTTAATTCTCATGTTTCGATTTTCTCCTCGGGGCGGTTGTAACTAACTATTGATTGGTGTGAAACATTGGAAAAAAGTCGCAGAAGTGATATTTCAAGTACGAAACATAGAAATATAAATATTTGAAGTGATTATAAAGGAAGTACGTAGGTAGTGCTTTCAAAGTGTGCCTTGCTTAATTGTAGCTGTGAAAGCATTCAGTTCTATAAGTAATTTCAAGTGATCTTCAAATAATTTGAAATATCCATTCTGCATCATTGGTTTAGTGACCAACAAAAACCCATGGCGTCATCAAAAAGGTTCAGATACATAATATTTAAGGAGCCAGACTGAAAGGGAAAAAAACAGATTTGACGATATAATTAAAAGCTTTTGCAATCCACAGATTTCAGATGTGCCTCGGTGACGATGAGTGAAAAGCCTAATTTAACAACAAACAGCCACGGATGTACTTGTGCGCGTGCATTTTGATACCCATTAACTTCATATGATCGACATTTTCGCTTTTTTTATCAATCGTTATTACGAGGAGTAAGTCCTATGATTAATTTGCGCAGTCACTCAGATTTCATTGAATATGGTTAATAAACAAACGGAGATGTATATATCTTCACTAGCGGTTGTATTCAACTTAAGCTTGTGAAAAGGATTAAAATGCAAAATGTAAATTATCCAAAAACTTTTTATGGTTTAGAAATAAATTAATTATAAAAACCGTTCAACCTTCATCAACCTTATCCAGTGCTGAACTCCGAATTAAACTTTTATTCGAAATAGATCCAAATTTTATCTGAGAATTTTTCAGCTGAATACTCGGAAAGATCCACCAAAAATGAAGACGACATATAGCCAGCATGACAAAAGGTGTTAAAGCGTTAACAGTAAGGCACATACTGTATATTTCAATCGCTCCATAAAATCGTTTTTTCTTCAGCTCATATTTATTTACAAAGGTATTTTTACTTTAATTACAATAGAGAACTTCTGCATAACCTTTCACAAGACCAATTTGTTCCCATAACATACGATGTTTGGAATGAACCCGTCTTTCATTCCGTACATCACGTGCTTACTGGAACAAATTATCCTGTTATCGTTATTCTTGTTATCGATAATATTAATTTGGCATAATCAATCAGAATAAATGATTGCTTGGGAATATTTGAGATGGCATAATTTCCTACTTTCGTCCTGTTGAGAAAGAAATAACGAAAAACACCGAAGTAGAACACTATAGTGATAATTTTGTGACAACTCAACTACATTAATACTTAAATCAGTTTCTAAGGAGACTGTCGAAAAAACCGACGATTTAAATTCGGGGAAAAACCGAAATATTTTCATGTAGAAATAATCGGAATAATTGAAGCATTTTTGTATCACAAATATTTTTAAAGTAACTGATGTAGATGCGACAAAATATAAATTCGTTGCATGAAGATTGTTTTAATTTGAATACTTCTTGGATAAATGATTGATATACTTAAAACATCTTCCATTAATTTGTCATCTAGCTTAGCTGCGGTACCTGCATTGTAGCAAACAAACAACATCGCCCTCTGTTCGTAATGACCGAGTCTTTTTTTTGTATGATCGTCCAATGCCATGATTATTTCCATAGCAAGATTACTGTAAACAACGAAACCCTTTCACTATAAGATTCTTCCAATCTTACATCAGGTGTACGCTCCGATCGATTCAACACTGCCATTATCCATACCTTGTAAAATCCCTGCCAAGAACAACCAACTGATCAACCATCTCTGCAATATCCGCTAATTATTATCTTATAACGTCTAGCCCCGTCAATCAACAAAGCGTTTAGGGAAATGATTTGTTCGTGTCAACAACCCATTAGAAAAAAACCTTCACAACAAGAATCATAGGAGCTTGTAAACAGTGCTGCTTTCTATCAGTTACCAATTATTCGTTTATTCAGCACTTCACAGATTATTTGCAATCTGTTGACATTACTGCTCAGTAAGTTGGGGAATTAACACTATCTTCTCTTGCTATTTTACGTGACCAAACGTACGCTTAAATATCACACTCTTAGCTACAGCATGGAGAGGCGGACCAATGTCGCGAAATGATAGCATAACCAACTCATTCTAATGGGTTAGTGTGAAGGTGGCAGACGTGACTTCATTTGATTTTACTAGGACAGAATCGAGGGTGGAGAAGATGGCTGGATGGAAAGGGAGCTGAAAAGTGATTTTTCAAGTTCTTCGTAACTAGTACAAAAAAGAAATAAGTTGATAGGTGATAAGGGATGTCGTAGTAAACATAAAAGATGAAAAAGTCACTACTACCTTCCTCCTTATCTCCATCTCTTCATTTTCTTGAAATCGAAAGAAAACTTCACAATCGTCAGTGTTACTGCTGGACTTTTAGACTTTTTCATTTGTTGTCCATGGCAGAGATTCTCGCACTATGAATATACCTTCCTCTCAATCAAGGGGAAATGATTCCGAATTTTACTTCAAGGCACTAATAAGTTAGTTTCATATCGGATTTCTTCTGTTTCAAGATTTCTTCAAAAACATTCTGAAATGAATCGATGCGATGTGTGATGCAATTTATAGAGAAATTTTAAAAATTTAGTTTCGAATATAGCTGTGGAATGCCGAAATGAAAAAAGAAAACTACCATTTTCTTTTTGCTAATAATTCTTTTTTACAGAAGGTATATCTTATGAAATAAACAGTCAAGGGGAAACGATTAAGCGACTGGCTGGTCGCACACGGCTTCAGATATGCAATTTACCGCCGTTAGAACTGCCCACTGCAGTTGATAATTTCGTTTATGTTCGAATTATTAATATTGAAGGTAATAAGTTAGCTTTTCGTTTTTCGAAAGTAGCAGTAATAGAAGTGAATCAAGTTATTTTAATTTGATGGAGACAAGTGGGTCATTTTATTTGGAGAATGGACCTTGACTTTAAAATGTTATGGACAGGATTCTGAAGTTCTAATTTATAAAATATATAGTGCAAATTGCTTAGGGCAGATTCTTAATCTTGCTGATTTTCCTTCGAAACTATGCAAAAAATTACGAGCGAAAGTAAAGAAATAGTTCATGCAATTAAAAACATGCATGCATAATTAAACAATTCACTGAAAAACTAATTGAGAAAGCTAGTTCATCTCTTACTGTTAGGAATATGACTTCTAAATAAGTAAACACGTCAGTAAATGATAATTAACGGATGTAAGTGTCGGTAGTATTGTTGATTAAGATATACAGCAAAATTGAGTTGCGCTAACATTAAATATTTTTATTTAAAGGTATGAAGAAATTCTTTGGCACACTAGAAAGGAACCGTTCGTTATTGGATGATTTGCAGAAAATGCTCAACGATGTGAAGTCAGCCAACTGTAAATCCCTTTTTGATCCAGCACTTGGAGAGATTGTTCTCGTGAAGTTAGTTTAAATATAGATTACAGGGATGTAGGATAGTGCAAATTATTTTTGAATTCCGTTGAGCTCCTTTTTGAAACATATTTTATGTAAATATCCTGTTTTCAATGGTAAAAATTATAAACTTCAGAATTTTTTAAGAACGTAAAAAATTCAACCGAAATTTCTATGGTTCTGGTAAGTATTGGACATCATGTTGTCCCAATGACATATCATGTCATTTTCAGGATTGGCGAAAGATTTGTTCGTGGATGCGTTGTGTGCAAAATGCATTTCATGACATGTACAGTAAGCTGTAGATTAATAATCTCTAGATTTCGTTTTTTTGTTAAATATTTCTTGTTGTTTATTGGTATTTCCTCAGTTTGTTTATTTAAAAAATTTTAAGACTTATTTGGTTGATTCTGGTCTCACTATGGAGGTAGAATTAGACCAGCTGTACGTGATTGATGAGGAATTGTTGAAAATACCTCCACAGGCTTTTTTGATGTTACTGGATGTTGATATTGAAGAACCATTAATATCAAACGACGAGCTTAATGCAATGGTCAAAGATACTCTTGTAGCTTTCCGCTTGAGTAAATTTCTTAACTGTTTTTCTCACCTTTGTAGTTATTTCTTTTCTTAACCTATAGCTGTCCTTTTTTTTTTTTTTTCTTTTTATTTACTCACGTATAGTGAAAACCTGAGAAATCTCAAAAGAGAAAATATGATCATTAATCACCATAACCGTAAATGGTTTTAGGTGGCTAGTAAAAAAATTTTTTTAAGAACATGTCTCAGAAAACGGCGAAGCATTCGTTGGTGCAATGATAATGCGAGACGAAAATGGCGAGATTTGTGACATAGGGAACATAATGCTAGAAGGTGTTCATGCAACTAATATTCCTCGTGAAAATAAAAGTATTGTTTCTTCTTTCTTGGTATAAGCAATGTTTGACAAGGACTGGCAATAAAAGCTCTTTCAAACTTAAGATGCGGAAATGTTGCAGCATTTTTGCCGAATTAACAGAAATAACGTTCGGTAGAACGGAAAATCGCGGAGGACATGTAGTCCATATTGTTTAGCTTAAAATTTCTTTGTAGATTGTCCGGATTATTTAGGAGTGTCATGTGCGCTAGTTTTTTTTAGCCGTAAATCAGGCAAATGTCAGTAGTGCAGCACTAAGCGATCTAGTACTTGTACTAACCGAGAAATTCTGTAACTCATTCAGTAACTGATTCTTACGCGGAAAGTCATCACTAGTACGGAGTGTTCGTAGAATTTCCCAAAAAAGTTTAGACAAAATTGACTTCAAATTTATTGTGGTTGTATGATTTATTATATGTTTAGGCACTATTTATACAGGACAAACACAATACGTTGCGGTTTATTCCAATCCAGACTGTAGTACACTATTATCCGATGAAGATGTTCTTTCGGGGCATTCATCTGTTGATTTTGAAGATGAACGATCAGTTATCTCATTGTATTCGAGCGACAGTGAGGTGCATCTCAATAAACAATTTTATGGATCAGTTCGTTCCGGACATGTTTGAAAAAGATTTCCCATGTGATTGTAGTCTGTTATTTTCGGAAATAATGGGGATTTTTGAACATTATTCTTTAGTTTTTTTTTTTTTTTTTAGGTTTTGCGAGACGTGTTGTAGTCTGAACTTTTTCAAAAGTAAAAAAGTAAAGGTATTTTAATTTATGGAAAATAACAGTAATATTGTGCTCGTGTCCTTAGTAAATGTTTTATTGATGACGATAAATTTAAAAAAGGCAAATTTCCAAAAAAAAGATTAAGTATATAAAGAGTGTGGTTTTCTTGGTTATTTTCTCTCAGCTTATAGTATGGTAGATGTAGAATTAGTGATATTGAAAAAAATTTGCTTTTACTTTTTTTTACTTGTATGCTTTTAGTGACAGTTCGACTATTCAATATCAAAAGGCATATTGTAAATAAATGTTAGTAATCATATAATAACGTGTTTGCCATTTTGTTAGTAAATATCTTTAAGAAAATTGAAGAGGAGAATGACGAGTGCACTGGGAAGCAACTGGTTTCGGTTGGAAGTTACTGGCGAGCAATACATATTCCAACTAAGGTTTCTTAGCAGCATTAATTTTCAAAATCGTTTTGAAATTGCTATTGAAAACTTTTTATTGTTAATTGGCGTTATAATTTCTTTCCCGAAAAGCTAATCTGTTTATATGAAGCACTGTCATCAATTGAAAGATTAGATGCTTGTGGCAGTCTTGTTGATTTCACTTGTTTAATTTATAGAACTCAGGGCCGGGTTTGTTTTATTTGCACTTTTTGGACAGTCCAGCTAGTTTTGAAGATGTGCGAATCTACCCTACATCTTTCTTTGGGAAGTACAGTAATATTTGGCATAGATTGCTGAAGATACCTGACCTCCAACATGATATCAAGTAAAACTTTTATTTAAAGGCAATAAAATTTCCTTCCTCAAAGTTTAATATACATAATGTTGATGATGTTGACCCGTAAAGTAACTCTCATTTTTATTCCGTCAGTCAGCATCTTATTTTTTATTCCACTTAATTCTTTTTATTGTTAAACGCGTCCAATTTTTCAATATAACCGATTCAAAAGATCGAAATTTTTTTTTAAAGCTACGACAAAGCCTTCTAATTATTTATGTATGGTAAGTACCCAGTCAAGTATTGCAGAGATGATGGGGAATTCATGCAGGTAGGCGATGTAGTGCGATCGCATACTGCACTTTTTTATGGTGGCGAACAAGTGGATGAGAAATTGAGGAACCGATTAAAAGCAGCATTTGCATGTCGACTTTCATATTCCGCCCCGAAGCCATTCAATGATAACGTATGTAATAAATTCTGTATTTTGCAGTTTGATCTATCACTATTAATTGCTTTATTATTTGGTTTGTAGGCTGCATTATTTATTTACCATTTACAATTCAAAATTTCATAACAGTTAAAACTTTTCCATAAACTGCTAATTGGTAGCAGTGAAAGTTATTTGTATTCTATCATTTTGCAGAGCTATTCTAGCGAGGCAAAGTCGTATTTTACTGGAAAGTTTATGACGAATCAGATCTTTGATGTATATGTAGTTAGAGTGTCACGGAGATACATTCTTGAAGTTGAAATTCTTTTGTCAGGAGAGAGTCTTTTCGATAAATTGTGTGAACTGTAAGTAATTGCTATTGATACAGAGTTTTTAATCAAATATTTTTCAGACATTGATGATGGACAAATTTTCATTTATTTTTAAACACTTTGGATTAGTATGAAATTGAAATTCTGTTAATCAGCAGCTTATTTTCTTCACAACATTCTTGATTACCCATAGATTTTTAGTGATTTTGCGCAACGTCGCTGGGGTTGGAAGGTACCGTCGTATAATTTTAAGTCAATAAATGAAGAACAGCTTGTCCAGCGTACTGATGATGAGGATGATGTACATTTGACTTTCACTGTACAAGTTGGAAGTAAACGAGATGATTTAATTCAGGTCTGTTATTTTGTCAGTTTTCAGAACAATGGTATAATTACTTGCGGAAATATTCTTATGGGATATACCTGTGAAAAATATGAATCTTTCCCCAAAATCTGGTTAGAGCATCAAGATTACCGAGATGGTAGTACCATACCATGAGTTAATTTGAATACGCAGCGATCGATTTACTAAGGTGCGACGTATTTGGTCCCTGTTTGAGATGACCGGCTGTTTTTCGTCTTTAATGTTAAGCTTAGTTCTCCAAAATTGTGCAAATGTTTGTTCTTTTCTTAATATTCTTTGTTATCACTTCTAAGTTATTTTACTTGTAGTTTCAAAAGCATTTAAAACCCAGCAAACATGTTCTGCGCAATCCTGAAATTGGTGACATCTGTATTGCCGAGTGTGAAGGTCAGCTGTTTCGATGTGAAATAGTTGATATGACTGATGGAAAGAAATCTTTCATCATAAGTTATGTTGATTATGGTGAAGAGCAAGAACTAAATGGAGATTCTCTATATGCTGTTGATAATCAAGAAGAAGTTAGAGATTTATTTATTTTTTAGGAGGTTCCATGCGAATTACTTGGGATAAATAGTCATTTTTGGTTCAGATTTTTATTGTTTTGCTTCAGATTTGTTGAGTTTGATCGATTCGCATATTTATGCCATTTATGCAGATGGCAGCCGCCTTCTTTTTCTGTCCTTGGTGTATTTACATGTTTCCTTAAAAGATCTTTTATTCCCCATCTTTGATTTTAGTGAACTGGTTTTAGTATATTTTATAAAACATGTTAGATTTCTTCTTAAACTACATCTGAAATTCTATGTTTTTCTTTTACAAGTAACATGTCATTGTATTTCATTCTAATATATCATTTGTAAAGCTTTAGATAGTTTTCGAAACTCCGGTATTCGGAATCAAATGTCGATTGGAAGAAATACGTCCTGCAGGCAATGGTTTAGATATACGAACAGGTGCTTGGTCACGTAAAGCGCTCAAATTAATCAACAATGTTATTCCATTGAATAAGAAATTCAGAGCATTTATTGGTCCACCTGATTCAGATGGTATCCATCCAATTCGGGTAATGCATGATTTACATGACTTTTTTATATTTCGGTCACTCAGACTCGAGGTTTCTATGAAATATCGGGTTATTATAATTTTTGTGGATCGTTCTGCATTTTCAGTTAGATGTCTAAGTGTTTGAGGTGATGTGCTGTCGATTTCATTGGCCTGTGACTGGAGATTCGTTCTATATCCAAAGTAAGGCGCTCAGTAAATAAGCTGTCATAAAAAAAAGAATTACATATAATTCATCAAACTCATCCTGCTTTTCTGTTATATTTAGATGGTGTGGAAACTGTGTATATTTTAGGTTGTTGACGAAACACTGTTACATAAGGATTTGGCTGCCACTTTGGTATTAAATGATTTGGCTGTGTACACACACTGTAATTATTACTCATCAGCGATAGATTTATCACCTGTGAAAAATCTTGAGGTGCAATATCTTAACATTGAGGACGGTGTTGTATATGGAATCCCGAGTACTTTTAAAATTTGGCTTAAAGATTGCCAAAATTATTTGGAAAAGGTGTTCATTCTATCTTGTTACAATCATTTTTATAGAAAATTATCCTCGATAAAAACCAGTATGGATATTGCATATGCTTGGTTCATTCCACATTTCGATGCAAACAATTTATACCCCAGGGTTGGGAAATTTCTTTGAAGATGCATAGGCAATTGAATAAGGGTGCTTCATGAAATTATTTATTCAGGTTATCCCTGAGCAAGTTTTATGATAAGTGGAGAATAATGTAATAAATAAACATTGCCTGTTATATAATTAATTTTTTTAACAAACTCATTTTTTTTCTCTTTATCTATCATTATTATTTGTTCATATCCTTGGGAAGTTTTTCGCATTACTGTAATCTGGAAATAATTCCTTAGCTTTCTCGCTTTATTTCAAGGTGTGGGTCTATGATGTGAAGACATATAAGAAAGATACAAAGGGTATTATTCTATACAAAAACAGTTATCGCCGTGTCATCAAGTTGCTTGAGGAAAGCAAGGATTTAAGAGAAGCAAAAGTATGCTTTACTATCTATGTAGTTGTTCGGTTGGCACTGTTGGTCAATCCTTATTTCCAAAAATGCAATTTACATTTTCTTAAATATCTCTTGTACTTTTCATTCACGTATCCAATGATTTTACTGAAAGAATATTTTAAGTAAAGGTTGCATTTATCCATTTTGTCATACAGTGACCTTTAACTGCATTTTTTTTGTATGTGTATCGCCCTATTGAAAATTTTGCAAATATAATATCAGATCTCTACTACACGTTTGATTATCTGAAGATTCGGACGAAGGACAGTTTAAGAATTTTCCAAGATAGTAGTCATACTGAGTCAATTTTCGTAAACTACAGCAGTAATTTATTGCTTTTGTGATTTTAGGAAAGGTATTTCCTTATCGATGAGGGAAGAACTATCGAATTTTGCGGGAATTCTGAAATGCCTATCATGATAAGTTTCTCTGCTCTAAAAGGTTATTTTTTTCCAACTGCGAGTTATTGATTTAAAACTCCATTCCGGTCTTTGCGGATCAAATATCGTTTTGTCGAGGACGACATGAAATGGATTTATCAGATTGGCAATTGGAAATATCACAGATTTATTTTATAAGACACTACAAATTATTTCATGCAATTTTAGATCCGCATGCTGCATTTTTTTTGCGTACATGCCCTGCACTTGCTATTGGTTTCGTTTTAAAAGACAGGAAGTTAACAGTGAAGCATGAAGAATTGTTGAAAAATCTCTGTTGTAGGAAAGAAAATGTGCTCCATGTATGCATTGTCGATAAAAAAAGAGTAAGATATTTTGTGATAAGTATGTATTCCTTTGAACTTTTTCGGTCTTTCCATAAAATCTGTACGATTGATCTCTCGAGGTATTGTATTTTTTTCTTGTTGGTTATCATGCTTTAAGCGAATGTAAAACCATCAGCAATTACTACTTAGCAGAACGTTCTAATGATGATGTATTGAACTACTACGGACATTTCTGGATTAATATCTTATCTTTAAGAATGGTCTTTACTCTGTTGATGACATAACATTCACTGATGGTACATCTTTAGCGAAGTTGGATCAAAACACTGAAGCATTTGCAGTTGATGAATTGTCGCCGACTGATAAATTGCTGATAACTGATAACGACAATTCATCGGTTTCTTTTTTCGTTATTTTAAAATGAATTTTAGGATTTGTCATTAATATGAACAGGAGTGGTTGTTGGTTTCTTCAGACTATTTCTTAGTGCTACATTTTAATACATATTAGTTCAAAGTTGTTGAGCTTTTCACAGATTGTCGTTTGTATGATGGTAAAAACTTTCGATTGATTTTAGAAATGATATGCTTGCAGAGGGATGACGATCTGTGGAAAAATGATAGTAATGTCTACTGTGAAGATTTTTTAGCAATGTTAATCTCTTCAAAGAACATGAAATTGCTGGAAAAGAAATAGAAGGTAAGCATACGCAATAGAGCTTAATTTTTAAACTTTTTCGTTTGCTAAAATTTGCCATTATCCATGGTTTGACTGTTGACTGAAATTCTTTGTGGATGATTTCTGGTGAATTAATGAATGAAGGGAAAAAAACCCGTTTTAGTCTCTTGATTTTGCATTTTCCAGTTTCTTGGTAAAATCCTGAAATTTGCTACCGATCCTATCTCCATAATGCTTTTTTCTGTAACTTCATATTTCACTGCGGTTTTTGAGTGTTAGACTATCAAAAGATTCATTGAGAGAACTGGAGCATCAGATCTTCGCTGTCTCTCTATTAACATATCGGAGCTTTCTTCTTCGGTAGTATTGCAAAAAAATTTCTTTGCTCTTTTGAAATAAAGTTATTGGTCGTTTTATTTTCAGATGATTTAGATGCGTTTTTGAATACTTATCAAGCACAGTGACTCCTGAATTTCAACTTTTGGAAAGTTGTATTATACTACGAGTAAAGGGAGAACGTTTCGTTCTTATCCTAAAAGATTTCTTACCCTAATTATGCTACGCAAATAATTTTGTAGGTTTCTCACCCGCTGTTCTTTCTTTGAGTTTTCAAAAAAAAAAATTACATTTATGCGCTACAATGCTTCTGTTTCTCATGTCTTCTAATTTTGAGAATTCCATGTGTCTGTTTGCGAAATTATCTTTGTGTGCTGACAAATTTAGTACTATCTCAAATAAATTTGAATTTTCAAATCCATACTTTTAACTTTCATATCTGTTAGTTTTTCTGATTTGTTTAATAGCCCTTTCTTGAAGCTATTTCTCTTGAAAACTTATTATTAAGTCAGCTATGTCATTATAGCCGTAATTTTGTTAACCCGTTTTCGCGGTATATCCTCTTTTCTTTTGATTATTCTTCATTATCGTTTTTTCTTTCTGTGGATAAAGATAATTTGAAATCAGCTTTAAAATTTTCGTATGGGATTCTTTCTCTTTTATATTACTGGAAAGTGGGTTTATTGTTTGTCTGAGGTATTCTATACTGTGTCCTATACTAAATGGTTCATCGACAACAAGATTCCACAGACGTGCATTACGTCCTTGTTCTCAGCTTCTAATAGCTTGTTACGCTGTATTAAATAGCCTTGGCTAGTGAATAAAAAAAAAATCGTAAATCGCGCTCGACAAAATGGTTAATGCATACTTGGTATTATATGCTTTATATATCGATGGAAACTTATTACAATTTTGAGCGCTGAAATTTTTGCTGCAGAAATAGCTCAAAACGATCCCTCAAAGGGAAAGAAGAAACTGCTTGAAGTTAAAAGTAGTCATACTGCCGGGGTATCATGTTAGGCATTTCAAACACTTCCGTAGCTAAATCACAACTTGATCGTTTCGCGATGTTTTCACAGTCTTTCATTTGTCAGATGATCTCTAACTTATTTGGTATAAACCTCAAGTGCCATAAAAAAAGTGATCAGCAAAACAGGACAGGCTAGTTTTGGGTCATCCAATTCATATGTTTGTGTGATTAGCAATAATAAGCTTTGATTGGCGTCCAAATTAATTAGACAGTTTTGGGACAGAATATAGTATAATCAAGCTCTCTCCCTAGACTATGCTTCTGTTTCGCAGCATTCCGTTCTGCTTGCAAATTGTTACTGCTGTTGCTATTACGCAACATCATTGAATAGATGAGTTGGTTGCAGCATTAACCAGAGAAATTCGTTAATCCAATCAGAAAGAAAGAATTGTTTTAATGACTAATTTTTGTCACAAATGATCTAGGTCAGAGTTATTTCACAGGAGGATTTAGAGTAATTTCTGGTTAATGGAGAAGTTCCGGAAGACTCATCATTTGGTGGAAATCCAACTATGTTATTTACTGATCTGAATTTAGGTAACTTCAAATTCCTGGCTTTCATCAACCATTCACTGGATGGAAAAGTAAGGAAGTATCACGAAAGAGAGTAATAAGGAGTAAGGAACTTTGTGATAAACGAAAATTATGCTTTTTGATGCAACCAAAGTTACTCGCAATTTTATCAATTAGGGAAGTAGATTCCTTGATGGCACTGCTTGACGGACGAATCAAATAGCTTCTTATGGTTTTGTGATGTTAACCTTGGAGATATCACGAAACAAATAAGATCGTTATCTTACAAGGTATTCGTCATTAGTCTTTAAGTCCCACCTTTCAATATTGTTGTAGGGTGTGAATCGCAAATTGAACTCATTGGTAAAAATTTATTTGAATTCAAAAATGCCATTAAATCATTATCACTACTGAAGATTGAAATGATACTGACCAGTGTAAAAAGCATTAGCAAATTTTTAGTACTTGATGGGATAGGAATCGTCGATTTTATTTTATTTTTTTTTTTGTTTCTAATGCTCAGTTTTCGAAAACGTTTCGAGAACTCCATCCTATTCTACTTATTGGCCATGACAAGCCTTTATTCTTTGCTAATTTTACAATAATAATCATAGAAGCTCTTATAACTGCCAAATATCAATGTCACACAAATCTTCCAATCGATATGCCTATCCCACATTAAATTACTTTGTTCCAAATGATACACAAATAACTGCAAAGACTAAATATTGTTAGCATTATTTACATGTAAAAATTTCATGGAAAAATAAAAGTTCAAACTATTCATACTATTGAAGCGTTTTCAAACAAACAAAAGCAAAAATTTTTGCCCCATTTGAAGACAACGGCTACATTGCATTGCATACTATCAAATTCTCAAATCACTTACATACTTTATATGAATGAAGTTCAAAACCATATGCTTTCGGATATGTTTAAAGTTTCAAACTTGAAATATGCAGCTTTTTT
>NW_018108230.1:20737-29080 GCF_000183805.2 Loa loa | reverse complement strand
TGTCACACAAATCTTCCAATCGATATGCCTATCCCACATTAAATTACTTTGTTCCAAATGATACACAAATAACTGCAAAGACTAAATATTGTTAGCATTATTTACATGTAAAAATTTCATGGAAAAATAAAAGTTCAAACTATTCATACTATTGAAGCGTTTTCAAACAAACAAAAGCAAAAAATTTTTGCCCCATTTGAAGACAACGGCTACATTGCATTGCATACTATCAAATTCTCAAATCACTTACATACTTTATATGAATGAAGTTCAAAACCATATGCTTTCGGATATGTTTAAAGTTTCAAACTTGAAATATGCAGCTTTTTTCAGATGCACCAAGAAGTATGAAAACAGGGAATTATGTTCATTTCTCATCATATAGATTTGATTGGTACAAGAATCATTTCGAAGTTCAAAATTTGTTGGTTTAAATAATCCAAATTATCGTTCATTCGAATCCGTATTATCCGTTTTCGTGGTGTTGTCTCCATTGTTAATGTAGTTGTCACCTTGCTTTCGGACGATCTTTTTATGTTTCATACGCCGATTTTGGAACCATGTCTTCACCTGTGAAACGATTCCCGCTCAGCTTTTTCATATGTACTGTCTCAATCTAACCTTTATAATTACTATTAAATTCAGTTGAACTTTTCCCAACAAGCATCCTTTAGTATTTTTGAAGTCATACCTGTGTTTCACTCAAATTCAAAACAGTAGCAAGTTCAATACGTTCTGGTGTTGACAGGTAACGCTGTGTTTCAAACCTCTTCTCGAGACCTTGTAGCTGCTGATCCGAAAATACGGTACGTGCTTTCCTACGCCGATATGATTTACTGGCTGACACCAACTGTAAAGCATCAGCACTAGCTGAAGCTGCCCATAAGTGAGGGAATACTGCCGCTAAAATATTTTGAACCAAAATTGTAAACTCATTTATATATTAAGAAATATTCTTTTCAGGTCCGCTATGGAACACTTTCGTAAGCCAAGAATTGCTGTAGCAATATTACTGACGAAATATATTTATCCCTTACAGTTGAAAAAGAGAAGCAAAGATTTAGCAATAGTATTTAGAGAGAATTGGGCGAAAAGTATAAATGATATAACTTGAAATTGATCTATGTGAAATTATAAATTGTATGCTGGGGAGAGCATAGTGATGAAAATAGTAGCATAGAGGATAAAAGGGTAAGAGTGATTGGTGCAAATTTGTTGCCACCACCTATGATTAGATTCTGCTCGATCATCAGAGAATTAATTAAGTCGAATTTAAATGAATGATTTGAATTACTGTTATGAGCTTCCTGATAACAGTTTAAACCAAGGTTGAACTTAACTACTCAATTAATTTCAAGCCGAACTTCCTAATTCATATTTAGTATTGGCAGTAGCAACATGAAATCAATATTAGGCTGTACAGGTTGATTGAAAGGTTAGAATATAAATTCTTCAATATTCTAAAAGACCCATCACAGAAAGAGGAACTAACCGGATCTTTGAGCCATTAAGAAACTTTGTTCAAAGGGAAGAACGGCAGCAGTTGCAGCCGCACAGTTCAACCACAGCGGTATTGTTGTTTCACGACATACTGGATCACTATCAGATTTTCGATCCACAAAGGAATCTGATTGCTTCAATAAATCAATCGCTGCGGTAGTGGGATTCAAGGATAGTGAAAAATGAGGCTGTACGCAAGTACCACTAGTTTGCAGAGTGGTAAGTAAACGATCACCATCAGATACCACCAGATTCGACTTAGACCTGGAGGCTGCTACCACTGTTTCTAGTTCCCTTTCAGGAATTCCTTTACTGGATGTTCCGGGACTTTCTCCATCTGTTCGTGAACTATTTTTGGGGTCAGTAATGCCTGATTGCGGAGATGGAAATGGTGATTCTCGGAGCAAATGGTTGATGGAGAAATAGTTGACAGCACCCGTACTCGGACTAGGAGCACTCGTTGGCTCTGCCATGTACATATTTGGAGTTCCTGTGCTGCGGGTAATCCCAACTCATCATCCCATTCGCTGCAGCTCTCTTTACCGTAATCATTTCAAATTCAATGCTCCAAAGGGGCGGTTCCATCAAGTGCTCAATGTGATAGACAGGATTGAAAGGGTAAATGCTGATGGCATGGGATAGCTGATCGGATTGTTGATAATTTGTTTCTCTTCCCCTCACTCTCTCTCTTCCTCTCTTTGCAACTTTTTGGTGGATGAAGCTACGAGGCAGGTGTGGTGGCCAATTCCGGAACAAACCAAAGTTACATATCTTGGCTACAGCAACGTCCATGTGTAATCATCGTGATTTTATCCAATTTTGCCAATCTAAAGGCAATCGAATATGCAAATTGAAGTTGTGAAAAAAAAATTCATTATATGTATATATCTGCTCATGATTCACGTTCATTCTATGATCCAATGAAATCAGTGCAATTCTTTCTGATTCAACATTTCCCTCGAATTCAATTGAACTTGAACAATCTCGAATCAATCTTCACCCCTTCATTTCGAACTGCCAATAATGCGAATATTATAACTAATTCTTACGGTCTGCTCCGCTATCGGAGAAAACTACTGGCTTTTAAAATCCAAAAAGTAACTTTCCTTTTTCTGAATTCTAGCCATTCTCACTTTTTCCGTGTCATTTCAATGAGCTTTTTTTATTCGAGCTAATGTGAGAATTTTGCGAAACTTTTCAAGTAAAAATGAGCATGGTTTCATTACACTGACATCCCTTTCGTTTTCAGTATCGTAATTTACAGCTTCAATTTGAAAACCTAAAGGGTATTGCTAGCAGCATATAATAGCGCAGGGATCGTTCCCCCACAACAGACCATTAATAGCTGCTCTGGGCATCACAGCTAATGGGCCAACTAATTAAGTTTCCCATCTCGAGCTCTATCCATTCCCTCTTTCTTCCCTCCTTTTAAGATCTTTCATACAAAATGCAATAACTTTATTTTGAGCAAAAGATGAGAAAGGAAAAGGCACTTACTGCTTTAAAGGCTTGATGAATTAGTTGCAAACTTGCTAATACAAAGCTTCTTCAGGCCTTTTCACTTCCCATCCACCTATTCCTGGTGATGATATAGCAGAACAGCTGTATATGTGAAGAAATTCAAATAGTAAAATTGATGAAATTATTTCAATTATGGTAACGCATTATGAAGCTGTGATAATACTGTCAAAACATTATAATCAATATAATGAAAATGTTGGTAATTAGTATGCAAAAAAAAAATTTTTTTTATTTGGCATGAAGTCAGAAAAAGACAATAATGTGAATGGTAAGCAATACTTAAATGCCACATTACGATAACTGTTGCAGTAAAAGTAATGGTAATTTAACAACACGAAATGAATAATGATATCAGCGTGATATGACAGTCCTCAGTGCTAAATTGAAAAAAATTTCAATGCGCTGTCTCTTATCCTCCTGTCAAAGACCTTGAGAATGTATTACTTCATCCGTAATTTGATCATGATATCTATTGTCAATCTTCAATTGTTCTATTAGTACCCAACAAATTTCATCTATCCATAAAAAAAAACTTATTGCAAGATTATTATGGTTCAAATGGTGTGAATCACATGCTATTCATGTCGGCAATTATTTATTATTGCTTATTTCCACTGCATGCGACCAATTTTATGCATATTAATGAATGATGCTGCTATAATAGATGACAACAATACTACTCTGTACACGAATGGACGGCTAGGGATTGTCCCCTAAATTAGTTTACCAAACAGTGACTTGTTAATGTGATAAATTACTGAAAAGATTAAATTAACAAACAATTAGTTATTACCCTGTAAATCTTTGATAATTCATTGATTTTGAAAAAGATAAGAGCAGCAAATATTTTTCTTTTCAGTTAATGCTAAAATACGAATTTTCAGATATATGCATTTGAAACTGTAATAATAGACTAATGATTTGCCAACAACTATCAGGATAATTTGCACTTTTGTTGAACAGATAATTTGGTAGGACAAGTCTCAAAGATTCCGTCAAATTTATTTTTTTTGGAACGAACTCATACTTGAAATCAAACATCAAGAAAAAATCTGATCGAAATTTAAAAAAAGCAATGCATCGCAATTAGTATAGTGGCGTCTATATTAACAATAGAACAATTAATTGGTTGGTTTGCTATGAACGGTTAATTTAAGCATGGTCTGGCGCCGTTATTGGAAACCGTTGCTGTCTGGACCGGTTACGAGCATTAATTGTTGCGGTTTTGAGACCACCAAAGGATGCTTAGGGTGTAGGAAATTATTTAATGGAAAGGCACAATACAACACATGACATACTCTTTGCTTCCTCTCACTGTAGAACTTAGACTACAAGCTGTAACTTTCCTACATTAAATTAAATTATCTTTGGAAACTGTAGGAAATAAATGAATTAATTAAAATTTTTCTCGTTAAGTTGTTTGATATGTTTGATTGATATATCAATTAATAAAAGCGAGTTAATGAGTTTTAGGGATTAATTTTATTTCTCATCTATATGCTGAATTATGATGAATGAAACTTTAGTAAGATAACAGAAGTGGGCCATGGGAAGCTTAAAACTAAAATACAAAATTAAATCCAGGAAACTAGGAAAATGAATGACCAATTTTGTGCTTCTATAGATCATGAAAATACCGTACGCAGTGTCACAGGAAATGAACGATGGAGAGAGAATGGGACAAAGTGAATTGAAGCATTTACAGCAGTGGAGGTAAGGGCTATACACCCGAACAAATTGAAATATATATGATTTATGCGGAAATATGTTGAAGACATCGTCTGTGACAACGGTAAGATAGCTTAATTAAAAACACTCTTACTTCGAAGTGCACCGTTCTTGTGACTTTTGACACCTCTAATATTATTTTTGGACAATACCAATCTTAAAAAAACAAAAAAACAAGCTGATATGAAAATCAACTAATTTACATGGAAAAAGAGAGAGAGAGAGAGTTGTTGTGTGCCAAATGGTGCAAGTTGATACTGTAATTACGGACCACTGTGCAAACAGACATAAACACAACAAATTATGTCTCCAACCTATTGCGTACAAATTGACCTCTTCGCCCCCATCACATCATATTAGTCACACGGGAAGATACTTGATAATTCCAGAAATCATGGAAAATTCGAAATTCTCTTAAAGCCTAATAAAATTAAGAAAATAATTAGGAAATACCATGCTTAACCCAATGAGAAAAGTCAATCAACATTCGGCTTTGTGAAATTTCCTTCTTGCTACACATTTCGAGACATCTGCATAACTGTTGTCAATGTTAACGTAGAGAAACAGAAAGGAATGTTAATTCATCCCCTAAATTTGGTAGGTAAATTAAATACATATCATTACAGTAGTTCCGCATACACCAGTCATTACTCTCTTCCACTTCATACGTATTTGTTTGATACATGAAACGATCAACTGTGTTTAAGCATCAAGCCATTGCTTAATGCTATGAAAGTGCATACCTTCCAAAAATAGCGCTTGAACGATTAAGAGCACTTGCAAATATAGGTGAATGTATATTAAAAGGTCGTTTAAAGCCATCTTGATGATGAAAGCGTTAAGCCACTTCAAATGGATTACTCCTTCCACAACTACAATCTTCAAAAGGCGGCTCAATGAAAGGACATACATTAATTAAATGCATTTCGACAACGTGTGCAATACCGATACATATATGCATAGGAAACACACATATTGCCAACAACACAAATATTACTGAAATCCGTAAAATGTAACGAGCAATTACATTATTCGGCGAAAAATCACTTGAAATTAAGTCAGTAATCAGATTTTCAACGGGTAGATTAAGAGAACTGTAGTTAGAAATTTTAGCACTGTATTACAAACTTCGATTCATTTATATATTATCCCATTTTTTGAATTCTGAATTTTCGCTTGATTTTGCATCCGCTTTTACGTACAAAAAATTAAAATAAAGCCCACTCCGAATATCGCAAATTACAATTTTCAACTAAAAAGTAGACGCATAACTTACATAGTTTCAATCCTTACGCAACAATAAACAGGATAAAACAATGACCGAAAATGGAAATTTCAATCATATACTCTCTTCTTTTTCTTTTTTCAGTCCCCATAGAAATATGTTTGTTGTTGATGAAGATAACAGCACTGGCTTCTTTGGATGTGAGCTAACCGAGTGCACTACGGAACTTGGATGTGGCAACTTATGCAGTACTTTCATCTGAAGTAGTATTTAATTCCTCCATATATTTCGAAATTAAATGTGAAAAAAAACCAAAACAGCATTACCTTGTATTTTTTAAAACTGAGCTTCAAGTTAAACTAATTTTTCAACCTCCCAACAAAATAAAGATATTTCTATTTTTAAACAATAAACGAAACTTGCTTTTCAAAATAATAACGAAATGAAAAATGGAGAAATAGAACATGTAGTCCATTACCTTAATCATACTCCATATGTACAAATGAGCATCCTCAGAACCGCTCACAACGTGCGCATCAGTTGCAAGTAGGCAGCTTTCCACACGATATTTAGTATTTAAGTGGCCTGTGTAGCTGGAATTCCATGGACAAAAGTATATTTATTCACAATTTAGGTCTGTAAATCTAACTTTCCAAATATACCCAAAATTTTTTGAAAAAATTCAGCAAAAGTAAAAAATTATAATAAAAAGATGGCAAACAGTGTTACAAGCGATTCATAATTAATAAAGGCATAGCTCCAGAGAGGTCTTCTAAATACTACTTCAGTTTCTTGCAATATGGTAATGCACCCAACAAATTTAAGATAACATGAAGGTAATGAGAAGCGTTAATAATAACAATAATGAAAAGCATTTAAAAATAAATAAATGGAAAATGAAAACAAACTCTGCCAGTAGTTGACCATTCACTTTATCGATCAATCGAATGAAGCCATTTTTGGTGGACGCAAGTAGACACTGGCCATCTGCTGAGAAATGCAGCGACGTAACACTATCGCCGAGAAAATCTGAAACATTTTCGATATATGTATAAAATAACAAACATAGAGAAATATTTGATGAAGTCATATTTAATGCTTTCCAACAAACAACTTAATCGACGATGCTTCGAAACGCATCCATAGTGTACTGAATTAGAGTCTATTTCCTAAAACTACCTATTTTTTATAAGTATTATAAAGTTCATTCTTGTGCAAAAAGCTTTTCCAGCCTACATAAATTTTTTATTATAAAAAGAAATTAAAACCTAGGATGTGGCAAAATTTCTTGATTTTCACTCATATTTCCAACTACAGGGAGCAACAAACAAATTTAAATAAATATTTTATATAACCAAACTCACATACAAACTTACTATCAGTCAACTTTCCATCTCGAATACTATAGATCCGAGCACTGCCGTCAGCTGAACCCGAAGCAATCTCATGTGAACTGATATCAACTGTTAACACAGCATCTGTAGCCTCATCCATTTGCTGTAAAACCAAACATGTTCGATGAAAATGGAGAAAACTAAACAAGAATCAGGAAAGGGAGAAAACAAAATAACCTGTATTGGTGCGTTTTTATCACGAATATCAAAGCATCGAACGATGCCGTCTTGGCAACCAGACACTGCTACCGTTGATTCTTCATTAAACGCCACACTGTTAACCTGACCTAAAAAGATCTAATAATTTTTAACAAAAAGAGGCTGTAAACCGTTTTAACGAATTAACTTATAATATTTAAAAGAAAAAAGGACCATTGTGTCCTCTCCAGCGGCGTGTTATTTTTCCCGTTTCAACATCAAATACTGTCAACTGTTTATCCATGCCACCAGCAAGTATCAGTGAATTATCACTGGAACCCTGAGCATCTAGTACCTGCAGCATTTGTAAATTGAAGTAGTTTTAAATAAATGAAGCAATCTATCTCAATCAATGTACATTTGGAGCACTTGACTGATTCATAAACAGTACTGCAGGAACTCCACTTTACTCAACCGTGATGTTAAGCCTACTGTACCTACTTGCGAGATTTGACATCTCCAGACAATTATTGTGTCTTCTTAGGGTTCATCCAATAAATTAAATCAAAAGTGATAAAACATAGCCATAAAACAAAAAAAAGGAATGGAACACCAAAACATACTGATGTGTTAACCTCATAAAACTATTTGTTTTATATAAGCTAATTGAACAGTACACCGATCAAACTGATTTAAAAAAAGACTGCGATCAAGGTCAAAACGAACCTCCCATCCTGTCCCCGTATAAGTTTTTAGAAGCGTTCCCTTATACGGATTCCATAACTTTACTGATTTGTCTGCACCACACGACAAGCAATAGTTTCCATCTACTAAATT
>NW_018108230.1:5067-20702 GCF_000183805.2 Loa loa | reverse complement strand
GCAGGAACTCCACTTTACTCAACCGTGATGTTAAGCCTACTGTACCTACTTGCGAGATTTGACATCTCCAGACAATTATTGTGTCTTCTTAGGGTTCATCCAATAAATTAAATCAAAAGTGATAAACATAGCCATAAAACAAAAAGGAATGGAACACCAAAACATACTGATGTGTTAACCTCATAAAACTATTTGTTTTATATAAGCTAATTGAACAGTACACCGATCAAACTGATTTAAAAAAAAAGACTGCGATCAAGGTCAAAACGAACCTCCCATCCTGTCCCCGTATAAGTTTTTAGAAGCGTTCCCTTATACGGATTCCATAACTTTACTGATTTGTCTGCACCACACGACAAGCAATAGTTTCCATCTACTAAATTCCATTCAACATTAGGTAGAGGAACATGTTGTTCGACGAATCCTCCAAATGGATATTTTTTATTTTGCATTAATGGATAAAGTTATTAAAGCAAACCGTTAAATCTTACAGCTCTGACGGCACCCTGCTTACATTTGATTGTTCGAAAAAGTGTTGTCGGAAGGTTCGTATCTAACAGATCAACCATCGTCTAAGCCTTTCAAAATTGAACGAAAAATTTATTAAAATGCACCAGTTACTAATAAAATCGACAGGTACGCCAAGACTATCAGGATATTTCATAAGAGACCCATCAACTAATTATTCACAGAAGTTATCAAAGGCCAAACAAAGTGGGAAATGATATATTTTCGAAAGATATTTCACAGTGATATGCCCGCTAGAAGCTCCAAAAAAAAAAAAAAAAACAACTGCTTGCAATATTTATGCGATGTCTCAGCAAATACAAAATATATCAAATAAAATGTAGAATAGAATCATCTCCGTAAATCTCGTTGCTTTTGCTCACTTAACGCTCTTGACTCATGTATAATAACAGCAAAATGGATACCCTGAAAATATATTTGCGGTGAAATAAGAAAAGTGCTTACAATTGATTAGTATTGAGACAATCATCAGAGCTTCACTAATCAAAGATAATGCAATAATGACAGCAATCAGTTAGCCTTTCGTTTTCAATTGTAACTACCAAGCATCTATGTATACCATGAATGAAACAAAACTCCTTCGGAAGTGAAAAGAAGACCTGATGAGCAGCTGCATAAACAAAATGACGATTGGCAGTAACTGTAACTGCTTTATAGTAATCACCAGAACCAAATATTATCTGAAATTAAACTAAGAGATAGATCAGGTGACCAATATGAAGACAGTTTATCTTTGGACCTGGCAAATCGTTGTGAACTCCAATTATTAAAATAACGTATTACGTCGAAGTGAAGTTTTAAAGTATCCAAATATCTAAAACTATCGAAACATTTGAAGTATTTCAACCTTCGAATATTTTCAAAGAGTTCAGATGGTAATAATGTGAATATTTACTTTGGATCGCTGGCTGATTCTATCACTCAATTTTAGTGTGGTTGCTCGTTTTGATAGTTTATCTTCTACTACTTCAACTTTTTCAAATAATTCTTTGGCACGTATTTTCTCCTCCGGTCCTGCCACTGTACTCAGGATTGATTGTACAGCATCATATGCTGTTCGACAAATTAGCCACTTTGTACCTGAAAAAATATCATAAGAAAAATTAACTATCCAAGGAACTTATGCCAAAAATAAAGTAAAAATTTCATTAACACTTGAAGAGATAGCAGGCTTGTAAACACATATTATTCACTAAGCTGATAGCATGTGCATTTTGTTGGTCAGATGTAAAATTTATCGAAAAATACATGGAAATTTACTAAGAGGGGGCAAATGGTTTAAACGAAATGACATTATTGCATTTTTAAATCAAATGAATCATTTTCAATGCAAACGTTTATAATGATAATGAATACAATGTCAAATGTTATAAGGAGACCTTCAATAGCTTTCAGTAGTGGAGGCAGGACAGGTTTCTTCCTTTCCAAAGCAGCTTGAGCATTTAATAACCGACTTGTGTAATTATAATTAGCACCATTTTCATGCGTTAACGATGAAATAAGAGCAAATACGGTACTGATATCAAGGTTGACAGCATCTACAACACAGCATTCGTCTTTCAAACACTCGTCCTCCGAAAAAGATTTTGTATTGTCATAAATCTCGTCACTGTCATATGAAGCAAAATCGAGTGGCAATTTCACAAATTCGTTAATATTCACCTAAATTAACGAGATAAACTGAAATCTTAAATCTATGGAAATTTTGAAAAGATTTCCACAAATCCATCCATATCACTGGGTAACATTAAATTCCGTTTTGCAAGCACAGATAATTATTTGTGGACAAGTTAGTAAAAAAAGAAATGAGGTGTTCGAGGAATCAGAGTCTATTGTGCTGTAATTTTAATGATTTGATCCCGAAAGAAAACTGCTTAGCATATACAAAGAGCAAAAACAAGTTTTATAAAGTTTGACTGTAAGTGAAATGAAAAAAAAGAAACAAAAAGCCAAATAATAATTACACCATAATTATAATTCGTGAGTTAAAAAGAGTCAAAGAAATGATCAATGATGCGATATTCTTTAGCTAATATTATAAACTAATATGCTTACCATATCACCAACAACTTCAATCCCAAATGATTCAAGTTTATGTTGCAATAAATCTGGAACACCATGAACGAATTCAAATATTATTTTTGGCACTTTGAAGAAATGAAGATGAGTTTGAGCCATCTAAATATTTCACACAAAAAAAATGGGGAATTTGATTCACTGTTTCTCTATTTTGCTGGAATATAACACAATTAAACTCACTATTAACGAAGAAATATCAGACCTCAATGTAATTTTGTGCTTGCTCAATGACAGATCGATTAGCACTTCCACTAGCACCGATAAAATCCATAGCAAGACCTCGAACGTTTCTAGATATCACTTTCACCTTTAATTAAAAGCACCTAAGTGAAGAGGATCACATGTTTTTTCTTACTTCTCTTTACTCTCGAACACTAGTTCGAGGGTAAAGAGAGGCAAAGAAAAACACCCAGAAAATATCAAATTAGCTGTAAAAATACAAGTAACAAATAAAAGAAAATTACCCATGTAGCACCGCCATCTATCACTAAGTCAACTTCGCGTTTTGATTTCCTGAAAAACACATTCAGATACATTCTATTTGTTTCGGATCTTGAGCAATTCAAGTTTTGCGCAGTAAGATTCATGAGAAAAGATTAGTCAAAAATGAAGTCATTCTTTTAGAAAAATTATGCTGTTGTCTTTAGCAAATAAGGATATAGAATCTGTGAAAAACATAACACTTGGGTCGCTTAGACGACTTTCTCACTGCCTTAACAAATCTGGCACATCTCAACTCACTCATGCCCTTCACGTAACGATGAAAATGAAAATGAAAATGTCTATTAGAATATTTAACGGGAATTTGGAATAATAAGTAGAATACCTCTGTGATGTTGCGAAGCTTTTATAAAAGGCACAACAAGAATGCCTTTTTGCGACGTTAAGCAAGCCTCGAAGATGAGTTATATTGCTAGTATCCAAATATTTCTTCAACTCACTAACCGGTTGATCTTTTAACTGTAAAGATATAATGCAAGGGTTGGAATAAGACATGGAACTAAATATCTCATATTTATTTAGGAATATCATCCACCGATATGGGCAACTTACAGCAGTCAGAAATTTTATCTCCGTTTTCAACTTTTTTTTATATTTTCCAATGCCTTCCATGTCGCGAAAGGAAACGTCAGCTTCAAATAACAACGACTCAACATCGCGGATTTTATCCTCCCAGATTTGTACGGGATCTTCTGCACTGTTACGTGACTCGACAAACATCAGCCTAAAATTATGAGATGAAGTCCGCAGTTCATCTTCATTATTTACTTCTCTCAATCCTAGCAACAATAGAGAAAATCTCAAACGCTTATGCTGCGAATATCTTTTCACGTAATTTTAAACGTGAACTTCTTGAAAAAGAAAAAAAGATGATTGTGAGAGATCAGAAACGATGACACTTCAAGACGACGATTTTTCTGACTTATCAGTCAGTCAGTCAGTCCCGTTTGTCGAGTATCCTTGACCTCCTAATTTCTTTGAAATAACCATCGAATGTTCAGCAAAAGTGGTCATCTTAAAGGGACTTCATGACTGTTAACAGAAGTAGGTTAACTTCCCAGAACAACTACATCCCTCACTTTTAAACCTCTCATCTCAACCAAAAACTTCTTGAACCACTACTACGGCGTGAGGATCACTGTTAGTACAAATGCATTGTTGATGTTATGAAATTGTTGCCAGTACTCTTGAACTAAAATCAAAAAAGACCTCCTCCCCTATTTAGCATCATTTATTTAGTTTAAAATATTAAATAAACAGCAATAAATCATTAGTAAAGAGACATAAAGTGGCAAATACGCATTAACATAATGTGTAGTATAATTGAATTTATTTGAAAAAGCATCAGTCCAATATTGATCGGCAAATTTCAGCAGTTCAGAACCCGCAATAATATCTGCAGCAGCTTCATCGAGGTTAAATCGAATTTTTCAAAAAAAGAAAAAAGTGCAATGTTACAAACAGAGCTAATACATAATGTCAAATCAGATATATGGAGGGATTAGAATAAGACCCAGTGACAAGGCACATGTCGTCAGCAACATATTTCTAATTAAAAACTGCTAATAAAAAAAAGCCCTAAGACAATTTGCATTAAGACAAAGCACTAAGACAATTTCTGCATGATAAGTTGTCCCAAGACTATAAATGCGCACAATGAGAGATCAGACTTACTGAGAATATTATCAAAATGCACACAATACAAGGAGATCTGCAGAGAAAATTTGCTGAATAACAGCTTCGAAACAGATTACATCAACAGCCTATACTTATAAAATGATGAGCAAGAAAAAGGTAAATAACAGTACTTATGAAAAAGATCATATGCATATGAACGAAATCATATCACCTCCAAATCTTGCAAAATCACATAATAATTAGTTCGTGAAACTGCTTGAAAAGCCAGAGATCGTACGTCTTCGATATGATACTGAAGAAACGAAAATTACTTAGAAATTTTTTGACTAGGAAAAGCTATTTCTAGTCGAAATTAATTCATAAAGTTCAAAATATGAAACCGCAACTCCTGCAAATCGCAAAATACGTGAGACTTCTGCTCCAGTGCACGAAGTGCAGGTACATCCGCTATAGCCAATATTTTTCTTAACTAATTGAATGCTTCCTCAACCCTGTTATATTGGTGCATTCAACGCTTGATTATCTAATTATATAATAACTGAGCAATAAATATACAGATCAATAACAGGAGCATACCTTTGCAGTAACAATACTAGCGGGATAAAATCTGTAACTTTCGCCGGATTTGGATTTGCAGTTCTTAACTGCTTGTTCCATCATTACACGCAATAACTCTGGTATGGAATTTGTACTGATTCTGCAAAATTTTGATGGAAGTATTCAGATTTTTGTTAATCGTATACAATCATTAACAGTATATATTTGGATTTTCGTTATTCAAGGATCCTGAAATTTACAAACTCAATCCTTTGCACTGTCGTGTACTGCTTTTAAAAATCCTTTTTCACCCTTCTACCCTCTTTCATGTATTTACGCCCATTACGAGTAATGTAAACAAAATATTTTAGTTGAACTCGATAAAATCTTTAAGATGAAGTACCAACCTATAGTTTAAAACAGTAGCAGCAGCATATTCGAACAGTGTACCAACCTTAACTATTGGGCTGACTGTTTGAAGTAATTGATTAAGGATATTTTGTACTTCTAATTTTTCGTCACTATTGTAAGCAGTCACATCAATCATCTCAAGTGATAGATTCTTTATTTCAGAAGGCAGGAATTTCAACTTATTCCAGCTAATATCCAAACATTTTAACTTTTTCAAAGTATTTATCTGAAAAGAAATTTGATGAAATTCTTAATCCACTCAACTTGTAAAAAGCAAAATTAAAAAAATTAAAAATTAGAAAAGTTATAAAAAGCATTTTGTCCCAAATATGATCGATCATGCATAAAAATAGCAAACTTCCTCACCCAATAATAGGAATATTTGAACAATACACAAAAGTTTATCTTGACTTTTTTGATTAATTTACTGTCTCATTTAATTAAGTGTCCCAGCCAAAAGTTTTAACCATGATTTAATAAACGATGATGTGGTTGGAATTACTAAATTCTGCTTCATATTTCGAAATGTGTTGCAATATAAGCAGAACACTCTTAAAAACTATCATTTCGAGAAGCAAATTAATCACTTTAACGAAGTTGATTGACTGATTCATGGTAGTTTTTTGCTACTTAACCGTTGGTTAACTTCAAGAAACGTACGGTTCGTGGCAATTCTTCAATTCTGTTATGCCTGAGCCATAAACGAGTCATTTGTGGAAAGCGCATGCAACACGGCGACAAGTAAGAGATATGATTGTTCGATAAATCCAGTGACAATAAATTTTGTGGTAAAGCGTTCCACAAATCATCCTGTACAATTGTTCACTTGTAGGAAGAAAAACTCTATTCGAAACTTTTTTGTGCAATTATTGATTATAGAAGCTTAAATTCTGATTAAAGTTTCATAGAAACATCGGATTTCTACTGATGAGAAGTACTGGCTCAAATTCTGTCATCAGATAATGAAACATAAAGTTACCGAAATACACTGTATTTCATTGTCAGCAAGTACAAGTACTTTGAGATGTTGCAATCGAACAATATTTAAGAATTTGATTTCGAATGAATCTGACGCACCAAGCTTATTGCCACTAAGATCAAGTACACGAAGAGAAGTAGCTCCAAACCAACGACTGTCAACAGCAGTCAGGCCAATTTTTGACATTATCAATTCCTGTAGCCAGCATAAAAATAATATTCACACCTAATGAGTAAATTTACACTATTTATAAAAAATCCTACAGCAGAAATCTAAATAAGCACTAAACAAGTTACCTAAATAAGTAACATATTACTGTTCAAATTGAAAAAATAAAAAAAAATAAACAGCAGTACCACTATTCAGATTTCAAAGGAATTTAGAAATAGAACCCTACTAGCAAATAATGCGGAAATCCCAGCTTATTTTCGTTGTACTGTTTCCTGGTGGCCATAATTAGTCTTTTTCGAAGTAAGGCAAAACTGGTGGATGTAACTTTCACGTTCCCATCCAGAATAACTTCTTCGTTTGCCAATACCTTCTGCAACTTTGAGATGAAATTATGAAGTGAAGAGACTGATGCCTGAAAAATATTAATTAGTAGTAAAATTTTGTCTTGGCAATTTCTTTTTAATATTTAACATAGCTCTCAATTGTCACATAGACTGTGCAGTTGTTCTCAATACCACCTCATAAAAACTACATGTGATTTGCTGAATGAAAATAGACAAAAACACAAGACATCAAACTAATTATTTTAATTTATTCGTTAACTATCTACAGGTCATTTAGACTTGCTTTAAGTAAACAACTAAAAACATCATTTCTTCAAATATTTGGAACGTTGAAAAAGTGTCTTTTTTTCAAATCGTTGTTAGTCAATATATATATACGGAGCAACATATAGCTAAATTGTAAAATGAAATTATTGAGAATTTTCAACAATTCTATTCTCATTTTTCATGAAACATTATGTCTTCCAAATTTGGTTCTCCCCTGCGGCAAAACACCAATATTTTCGATGATTATTTCACCAAAAATGATACAATTTGTTGTGTGCCAGTGGAACAAATGAGAAGCGTGTATGAGAAGCGGTGCGCATATGAATCAATCAATACTTTACCTCTTTTATACAAATCAAAACTGACGGAGAGTTCATTTCTATTGTAACAGATCCCCACTGCATCTTTGCAGAATGAATTCGTCTAACATTTCCTCTAGTAATCTGTAAATAAAAACAATCAAACTGATATATAAGATCGACGTGCAATATACTAAGTAATGATGTACGTATATTGCTACGGTTCCCTCGCAAATTAAGCGTTGGGATCAATAAGTACATGGCACATGGCATACAAAATTACATGAAACGAAAACCAAGCATCAACTTAGAACATTCAGTGTGAAATAAAAAATTTTAACCGTATTACTCACATTGAAGAGTCGTCCATTTCTGTTCCGAGGAGTAATTATAACTAACTGACATTCGCCTATTTTACTGATTTTTCCATGTCTTAGTGACAAAATTCCTCTACTGTATCGTTGTCGTTTTTCAGAAGTGAGTAGAGTGAAAGAATTAATTAACACGCTGCAATGCAGTTGCATTTCGTCCCAAAAGACTGACGCCAATTCCGGATAATTTCTGAAATCAAAGTCACATTGCAACTACGAAAAGAAACTCACGTAAAGTAATTGAATGGAGCAAAGATTACAGATAAATGTCAAGACTCATTCAATTACAAGGGAAGGCAAAACAGCTCTTTAAGTCTACCCCACTCTCATACTTAAATTATAACCTTGTTTTCTCTCATGTTTAAAAACAAAAATCTCATATTTAGAATTCAAAATCACATACACATGGCGAAATTCATAGAAATTATAAGCTGCCAGTATATGACCATAGCACAATTAATAAGAAACTGAGTTATTATTATGTTTTTACAAAAATTAGGCTTGGGAAATCATTGCATGTTAAGTGCTTAATTATTTACAGTGCGTTTCTCAAAACTTCGTCTTCATAAAAATATATAAAAAATAACAAAAAAAAAAATAAACTTCATAAAAATAACAAAATGTTTTTAACACCCTCAAAAATTCTTTGCAACCTATCTGAAATCAATAAAACCATTGCAAGAAAACTCTCAGCAGACATAGCAAAGGTAAGAACTGGGAACTGAATGAACGACCACAATTAATTAGATAACTATTATGGTGCCCGAAGTAAAAAGTAGGAAGGAGGAAAGCAAGTTGCATGGACTCAACTAAAGATAACGCAACCTTAACTTTATTTTGACAGAAAATCCCCTCCGCAACATTTTCACAGCTGACACGCAAAGAGCCATGCAACGTACCAACCAGAATATAGTTAGGTATAATAGTACCCATCACCATAATTTCATGAAAACATTTGTGTGAAAAAATCCATAACAACTTTCCATACTGCTGAACACAATCGAATTATGTTTATGACACTAAACGCAATTCTGTGAAATCTAATTCCAAGAAATTAAAAAAATTAACATTGACAGTAATGCATCCCAAATCTATTGTCTTTTTAAACCTCAATTAATTGTTTTTATAGCTACAGAGGTAGTTCCCCACTTTCGTACATCCATATCTTGCAAATACAATAGAAAATAAGGCCGGGTAATCGAGTTGAAGGCAACAAATACAAGTCCTCATAACTACTTCCCAATCTCAAACGAAAAGAGCATAGAAGAAATACTTGAAATCTTATGGGAATAAGTAGCACTGTTTTTTTTTATCACATCAGAAATAATCTGGTGTTATGCAAAGCACTTTATATTTGACGCTAACGAACTTGCAAATAATACTTCCGCAGCAAATCGACATGTAGTCAAAATCACCGAAACGATTACATCTCATACATCCTAAGAAAATTCCATCACATATGGCAGATAAAGTCTTCCCACATGTACGATATTGAAAGCGCTATCGTGATACATCACAAGACCTATTTTTTCTCTTGTTTCCAATTAGTTCAAAATTGGTCGTTAACCAGTTATGAGCTATATTATACATGAAAGAAAATTATAGGTAGATATGATGTCGTGAAGTGGAACAGGCTGAGCACTACTTCTAACTTTTGTCCCGCTTATACTGGGAAATCCACATAGCTGCTACACAAAAGTACGTTATCAGAGAAGAAAATAATGCAGTGATGAATCGAAATCCAACAACGTAATAAACACAAGGACACAGATGAGTTTCATTCAAAAGAAAAAGAAATTCCAGTGATCAGAGAAATAATGCAAGATATACTCCAGAGAATGAAACTCCTGAAATGATACAGAATGTATTACACATGAAAGCTTCTCTGGCAATATTTATTTGGTAGGCTGTTAAAGAAAACTTCGAAATAATTCTAGGATATTTCCATCAGATCCTAACGAAATAAATAATTCTGAATTCCTGGATATACTACGAGTAAATAACAATCGTTTCCGAAAATATGCCACCTTTCGTCTGAATTCTGACTCAAAAGATTGTCTACTTCAACATTCAGGTCATTTAGCTATCAGAATTGAGCCGACATTTTAAAATAGCTAACTGGAATTCGCTGAGTGAAAAATATAAATCTGCATAAAATTGAAGAATAATATGAGTAAACATTGAAAACAGTTGAAGTAATATTTTCAAAGGTACCTGATGATGCTTAAACCACAAGCTACTGAGATTAATTATTAAGAAGAGCTGTAAAACAATACCAACAAAAACACTAAAAAGAAAAAATCATTTCCCACTTCTTCATTAAACTAAAAAATCCATAATTTATTACTATCATTGTAAAAGAGATACCAACAGTTATTTTTTCATATTATCACAAATTGATTAATTTTCCACGGCATTCGCTGCAGTGTAAATTAGGACTGCAAGGTGCCAATGTTCTTGTACGTTCCAGATCCTGGAAAAAATGCTGAAAGTTAAGTTTTTCGGAAAAATTTTCCTTTTTTTTTATTGAAGCAATAAACTCTCCTCATAAAAAAATCTTAAAACTTATTCACAAGTCAGCAAACAGATATTTAACCGTCAAAAAAAGAAACTCAATTTTTTCGTACAATTTTATATGTCATTTCTCTCCTGTGATGAGTGCGAACAAATTATTTTATAAATGGCAGTTATGAACCAATTTAAAGTATCGGAAATAAGCTCAAGAAGTGAAAAAATTTCCCTTTTGTAATATTTGCTGCTTATTTCACATGCACAACAAATTAAAGTGTCACCTGCAACTCTGATATCAAATTTAAAATCCTCTGCACACCAATATCATCATCAGCATTGCTTTCCAAAATGTTTGTCTTGATTTCATTTCTAGGAATGTCTATAATGGAACACTTATTTAATTTTCCCCTCAGAAAAGCTGAGTCACATGCATAAAAAATTAAAATGTCACCTGCAATCTCATATCAAAAAAGCGAATTATAGCTTAAGAGCATCATGCTTTTCACTGCCAAACTCACTTGAAATGCCAATATATGAATCCGGGTTGTTGAGAATGAGCAGTTTTGAACCATCAACAACTGTCTCCTCAGTACCAAAAAATTCATCCTCAGTACCGCGACTGTAACACAAAATAATACAAGCATAAAAAAGGAATAATCAATAATACCCTGAAAAGTATTCAGAAAGACTTGTAATATACCTATACGGTCGCACACTCCGTGAATATTTCGATGACTCATTACGGTTTAGCGTCTCTTTTTCATGTTCATAAATATGCAACAATCCTTTCTTTGATAATAGATTTATCAGAACTTTTTGTAGCTCGTTCAGCTTTTGCTGAAAAAAAAAAGACAACCAATTAAATAAATAGCAAATGCCTAAAAGTTTTCAGATATCCAAGAATTTTAGTATAACAAGTATGATCCATAAGCAGTATTGCAGTGTCCGACAACAAGTATCATCTCAATAAAATAACAATAGGAATGGTATGAAATTGAATACAGCGAGGAGATGAGGTTAATTATATCACACTGCAGAAATTATCAAGAATAGAATTCATTTGAATGCAGTATCTTAACTTGAATTCTATTTAAAGAAAAACTGGGAGAAACAATAATGACCTGCATTTGTTCTTTTTCAAAAGACAATTTTGCAACTGCTTCCTCTCTTTCGCGCATCCTCTCATTGATCTTTTTTCTTTGATGTTGATACAATGTCACATAATCACCTACAATAATTGAAAAGGAACTGATATCAGTTTAGCACAGCTCTGATTAATTATTAGCATTTAAAGCAATCAATCATCTGCACACCGATAGTATCATTTTCAGTCTCCAACTGCATTACAATATGTTGAAGATGTTCCTTTTCTTCGGCAAGATCTGCAACTTGTCGCATTGCCCGAGTGAAACGAGTCTCCAGTTCCGTCCAAGCCAGCGGTTTTTCTTTTATTAAGGGTGCTAAAAAAAAAAACTGAATTCGAATTGGAAAGAAGCAATAATTCTATACTCTTGGCCAATTATGCATTTTTCTCTGTGTTGCGAATTATGATGCCACTTGGAAACTCGGAAATAAAGGTATCGAACTTCACAGCCCAGTTCTATCTTCTTTTAAAAAACTTTTTAAAAAAACCTTGAAATAAATTAAATTCCCCGTCCTTCCCTGTCCACTTTTCCAACATTCACAATTGCTTCTCGAAATGCGTATAAATGAACCTTCAAGTTGCTTCATAACATCGCTATTTAGCCAAACAGGAGACAATGTATCGTATTGAGATGATGAAGGCGTATTACTTGATAATGAAGCATTGTTTAACTTCTCTTGCAACAAGCTGATATCATTCCGTAATTGTTCATTCTCAACAGATAATACGTTGATCCTACAAAAGCAAGCATCATTCAAGTGAACATTATCTAGCAAACAACTTAAAATACTAATACACCCTTGATAACTTATTTCAATCAATAAAGAAGTTAAAAAAAAAAAACTACTTGTACATAACAGCTCATTACATTCACAAGTCCATGTGAAATTTAAGTATAAATAATGTCCAAATCGAAAATAAAAAATGAGCGATTTTAAAGCAATACCTCTCAACTGCTTGTCCCAGTTCAACATGAATGTTATTCTGATTTTCATCCTCAGAATTTTGTTCCATTATCCTACAACACAATTTTTAAAAAAATGATGAGCTGCATTCCTGAAGAACATTTCTAAGCAAAGTTTTTTTTTTTCGAATCCAAAAATCCTGAAGAACACAGCATTTTCGAAAACATATATAGTAGTAACAAAAATATAATTACTAGTGACCGAGCATACCTTCGCAATTCCTCATTCTCTTGCATTACTCGCCTATGATCAAGCCTTAATTCATCCAAGACCATTCTAACATTAGCTAATTCTACTTCAGCATGGATATGAGTATCTTCTGTGTGCGAAAGCGACATATCTCTATCATAGCACTCAGAAACCGACGGTGTTGAAATAGTCTGGAATTTGCGAGTCCAAAAGTACAGGTTGTTGAAATCCAGAAATATGTGCTACTTATAAAAGTTATGCATTTCAAGTTGATTTTTGAGCCTATTGTGAGTATATGGGGAAAACAAAGTTAATACAGATTAATGCATGGTGTCGTTACCATGCATTAATGATTGTAAGCTAAATACTGCGGCAAACCGACCCCAAAAAAGATTTAAAATGTCGTAATTCAAGTTGCCATTTAGCATTCAGCATGTTCCGCTGGCGACTAACAAACTCACAACGAGAACACTGACTGAATCAAGATAAAACGCCAGTAAAATGAGCTTTTTGCTTTATATGAAAAGTTTTAACAAATTATATTCCGCGTTTACTTCATCACGGTCTTGTGAATCGATATACTGAATATGCCGCTCCTGCTCATATGCATCGCCGTTCGACATAATTGGGACTGTCAAAGAATTAACATTTTTGCCATCAAAAGATTGATCAGAAAGCCGATTCAATTCATTTCTCAGCTGACTAACCAAATGCAATGCACTCAGTCGTCCACTTTCCCTTTCCATGCTTTCCTAAACCATGATTCAATATGATTTTCGTGATATCAAAGTTATCTACACAGTACAACTTATCGTGTGACATAGCACTGCTAACTTCTATTTAAAGTTTGACGCACCCAATTAAAAAACAGACAAAACAACTTGATTCTCAAAAATTCTAATTAGCTTTCGATTAAAATCAGGTATCATTACAAACCTCTATTTAAACAACCCCTTAAAAGCAGTTAAAACTTCTGTAATATGGAAAAAAATTGAACAGCAACCTGTGTAACCATTACTAATTTATCTTGCAGTTCGATCAACTGCTCCTTCAATTCTCGATTCTGCGCAATAGCTCTTGAAACCGTAGCTTTCTCATTCTGCAGCTGCTCTGATAGTGAAAGTGCTCCCTTAAAAATTTAACTATGTCTAAACAAATAGCCTAGAATGTGCAAGATTATTTTTAAAATAATGAATCAACCTCTGCATATTTCTGTTGCTCCTCAGCAATAGACCGAGCTCTTGAAAGCGATTCTTCAACCATGGCCAGTTCAGCAGTTTTTTTCATCAACTTTGATTTCTAAAAATATAGTGTCGAAAAAACCGTATCTGATCTATGATTGCAAAAATCGGTGAAATCTTCATCCACCAATCTTATCACTATTCAAGCATAACATTACTTCATTTACATATAATGCTTACAGAAAAAGAAACGGAATGAGTTGGACAGACAATGATTTAGTCAAATAATACAACATTATCAAAAGAAAAATGTAGCACCATGCAATGTGGCAAATAGTGTCGGAAAAACTCCGAAAGTCATAACGCGAAATTGCAGCATATAAAGAAGGAGGCCCTGAACGCCAAATCATTTTCGCAAGAAGTGTTGCAACAGGTTGATTGGGTAGACGATACCGGGCGTTATTGGTTTTTTGGTCTTCCTTTTTGCTCATAGTGATATTGTGATCGTTGAGATCGTTTCTGTGTTACCGAGTTTTGAGAAATAAAGGCTTAATTACCCAAGTTTGAAACCAAGAAATTCGGCAACAAATAGTCCCAGGCGCTTAATTTCAAGTTTAACGAAACACTACACGACACAAATAGAATTCCACAAAAAAAACCTCATCATTAAGAGCAGAAGAAAGTATCTGAACTTCCTGTTCTTTATTCACAAGTTTTGCGTTCAATTCCTCAATCAGTTGTTCCGCTCTTTGGTAGTCATTCGCAGTTTCAATCAATTTATTTTGGACTTTCTGGAGTTCGACTGAATTCTTGAATAAGTTACAATTAACAAAACTTAAGATTAAAGAAGATAAAAGGATCATGGAAGCCACACATTATTCCTCAGTTCTTAAATATAAATTTCAATTATAATTTCTGTCATTTCGCAACTTTCAGAACGAACAAGGAAAAAGTTTGTGATTAACTCAATGACCTTCTACCATCGGTAAGCAGTGGCCACTTAAAAATATCACCAAAATGATAAGAATCTTCGCGATCATCCAAAAGACTAACCACAGTATAGCTATAATCATCATTCACTAAATTTGGTCTGTCGATTGCCTGTAACATTTCTACTTGATTTTCTAAAGTCTGCACTTTTGATTCCAGAACTAGCTTCTCATTTGATATTTCCTCCAGCTGCAAAAAGAATTTGCACATCACTCGCTTCAAATTGAATTTTTAACCGGAAGTTCTCTGTCCAGTTATTAAAATCTCATCCTTCTAATCAATTTATTTTTTACCTTCGTACTCATTTGTACGATATTCTGATTCAGTTGTGTCCCATACAATTCATAACGCTCCCGTGCCAATTGTGCTTCCTTCCTCCATTTTTCTGTCTCATCTACTGCTCTAACCAGTCTACTTCTCAGTTCTTCAATTTCATCTATAATATATATATATATATATATATATATGTATATATATATATTATTTTTTTCTTAGTTAAAGTAAATATATATATATATATATATATATAT
>NW_018108230.1:0-5047 GCF_000183805.2 Loa loa | reverse complement strand
ATNTACTAATATATATATATATATATATATATATGTATATATATATATTATTTTTTTTCTTGTTAAAGTAAAATATATATATATATATATATATATATGTATATATATGAAAAAAATATGTATATATATATTTTACTTTAACAAAAAAAAAGATTCATTAGAAAGCAATTTTTCCGTTTTATTACGCGGAAGTATTGTTTACATATAAGTCAACGATATCAGTAAGAAAAATGTGGCAAATACTATACATTCCCATATTTGCAAATATTGTAAACACATTGTACATTGTACACTTCCATAAAGGATTATGATGGGTTACAGCAAAGCATAAGGTTCTAACATCATTTCGCGGAAAAGAAAAGGAAATTTTTCTGAGAGTATTTCTGCCTAATTAAAAGACATAAAATCAATACATGACAATCTCATACAGAACTAGAAAGACGCTTACCACCAAGATTTCGAGTGTCCTCTTCTATGCGAGCATCTTCACCTTTATATGCCCCTAACTGACGAAGATAAATATCCTTCATCCGTAACTGTTTGCGAGCTTCATCGAGTTCTGCTTGAGCAGCCTCCGCTTCTTTCATGCAAATTTTTAATCGTTCCTAAACTTTTTTTAGTTTTATAAATGCAATTGAACTTCTGCCATTGTTAATGCAGTTTAAACAAGTTTTGATCATTTAAGAAACATTACAACTTTAAGGTAATACGTCTTACTTCACATTTCTAAAATGCTCCTTTAAACATCGGAAAATTACAAAGCATGGAAAAAAAATAATACATTAGTAAAAAACCAGACAGTGAAATGAAGTCAGTAAACATCGAATTGCAAAACATGTACTCTTTCCTCAACTACACGCTGGTGGAGATTCTTGTCATAAACTAACCATATTTCATAAATTTAAAAAAAAAATATTGCCGCTTGAAGAATGCAAATAACACATGAGCAGAGTTTATCAATACAAACAAACTTTAGCATCGTCCCGATCCTGCTGCATATGTAGCACTTTAGTCTGCCAGTTAACTGTTTCTTGTCGACCACTTTCTGACTCTTCCACTTGCTTTTGCACTGCATGACTCAGTGAATCGATTTTTTTACGCAATGATACGATTTCCGTCTCCAACGATGTAATATGCGAGGTCTTCTCACGCATTTCGATCTGTAGAAAGTACTGTTATAAAAATTAATAAGCTTCCGTAAAAAACAAAAAACGAAGTAACTTTCTTTTATTATAACAAATATATCGATAAATTAACAAATAATTTGCGTAACATAAAAGTTACACACCGTAAGACTGCAAATTTGTTTATTTCGATCCATGACTAGCTCATTTTTCTGTCTTAATTGCTGCTGTAAAGCTGTTTTCTCCTTGACAACAACACTCATTGCCTGAAACATCATTAATTTAAGGTATCATGGATGTTGCTCATATACAAAAGCAACCAACGAAATTTATCTCCAACGTAGTGGAACAACTTCATAATTCTTCATATAAAAAAGAAACAAAACTGTTTGCAAATGAACGAGCTGTGTTTGTAAAGTGGATCCACCTGGGTCACCATTTTTTACACATTCACTGAGCTTTGTATAAGCAGCATGAATTTGTGAATAATGTCCAACCTAAAATATCTCATATGTAACTGATATGGATGATAGAATCTGTTTTCAACTAAGTACATTATACTATCTAGCATTCATACGATCGCATGTCAAACATGACCAGACATAGTCTTCTCAAATGACTAAGATATAAGCCTTCAAAAATATTTAAGTATTAAGATATAATATGGACTGTTGATTTAATGGAAAATGAAAGAAAGCAAGTAAAAACAAATGAAAACAAAGCAAATAACAGCACACATACCAGCTCAGCAAGCTGTGAAGAAAATTGCCCTTTTTCAGCTGTACGTAAAGCTAATTCTTCTCTCAACCGAACGCATTCCAGCTGCAACAAAAAGTATTCCTTCCAATACCAATTCATATCAGGGGAATTCAAAAGAAAACCACGCCTGAAGGTCTGGCAGGCAATGTGCCATTTTTTAAGTCACGTTGAAAATCTTTGTGCAAACTAATACGGAAACCTGGCCAATTATTTAACATAAAATTTGTTAAAACTAAAATTAAGTGGATAAGAACAACCTGTGACCAAATTCTGAGATAATGAACAATAACAGTCCAATCGGAACGAACAAAAAAATAAGGTATTCCGACAATAAATCAGTAACGAATATATAATATTATTCAAATCAGTTTCATTTTAAGATTCTTCCAGAGGTGTTTTTTAAAACTTATTCTTACTTCTCTCAAAACTACAACTCATTCCAAATCCTTAATTAATAATAATATTTTTTTAATGAAATTACGATTCTTAATGTATTTTATAACTACAAAGTTTTACACCTAGATATGAAGATAGCATAAGAAAATAGTTCCAGTCACATCACTGACCCCGAAATACAATGTAAAATAAAAAGCATGAGGGAGTTATAACAAGAGAAACAAGTTACAGCAACTCACTTAACCCTAGATCTAAAACAGATAATGGAAAGGCGACGAAAACAATTTATATATGAAGGTCAGAGAACCTTCAAGTCGGGTAGATCCTCCGGTACGTTCGAATACAATTCTGGTGTACCACTTTGTTGAAATTTATCCCTTAAATCATTCGCCTGAGCACTGCTGTTTGTATTCGAAACATTATGACTCGTAATACTTTGTGTCATTGTCGATGGAGAACTCTGTGATCCTGTTTGAACTCTTTGGAAAGTGTCTTTCATTTCAACGTTATTGCACAGTTCTTCAAAGTTATAAGTTTTCTTCAGAGAATAGTAAATTAACAACTCAAGAGTATTCCACCATTAACTCTTATTTCTTCAAAGTTATTTTTAAAGGAATCATGGATAGTAAGCACTGTTTTGATTCTAACGAGAAGTGCAATAAGTAACTGACAAAAAAGCATGAAAATCACAAGCAAGAAATTTTCCTAAATAGTTTCACAGGAAAAATAAGAGTAATATAATGAAAATTACGCAAGTTAATAACAGATCGTCGTCCACTATTTTCGACCATACTTGAAACACTTGGAGAAGGAGATAAAGTAAATTCTACATTTTCGTTGCGATGTTTAGATTGATAATCCCGCAACTGAAAACTCCAGTTACTTTAATTTTAGTACGAACAGAACGAGATGCCCTTATAATAATTAATGTCATAGACATAGGCGATTAGCTGATTACTTGAATAAAGATCTTTTGCAAAAATTTGTCTGCCAACTTTCTTTTGAATTAACTAATAATGACTGAGATGGTCCAGAATTCTCAAGTCCTAAAAAACTCAAATTTTCCGTGAGTATAGGTTAACATTGAGAGAGGCCGTGTTTATTAGTAAACTTCCTTATATTATCTAACATTTACACCAGTAATTACGAGATGTTCCTGAAGAACCTTTGCTGAAATCAAGTACCATTAGTTGATGATGAGAGTTAAAATGTGTTGAACATCGTGCAGTTCAATGTATTTGGAAAAATTTTTGGACAGAACTAAAGTTTGAAAAGAACTAAAAAAAGTAAAACTTACTTTCTTTCGAGCTTGAGCCAACCGTTCCGCTTTTGTTTCCGTTGCTCCCTCCGACATACTCTTTATCTACACCAAAACGTGAAATATCTTAACTCTATGACCTTTGACAACAGTGAAAACAAATTCAACCAAGAAAGTAAAGCATAAATTCTAATTGTAGTTTATAAAACTACTTTCTTTTAGCAAAATATTTCACTTTAAATATCACCAAATTTATTAATAACAGATGGACATACGAGCAACTATTACAATCAGTAAATCACTGCGCTACTATGAATATTGACAAATGCAGCATTATAGGCCATTCCAGTTCCGATCACACGTCTTGAATGGCATTAGCAGCTCTTGAATAGCAAGGGCCGATAAACTTTCCGGGTGGTAAATATCCATAAAACTCGAAACTGTCACATAGAGTACTGCACAAAAAGTGAAACAGAAAGGTTTGGAGGGATGTAAAGTAGATTTCTGTGAAATGAATATAAAATTTCTAATCCAAATCAAGCTAATGTGATGTTCAGTGATCGAAAACGACCATATTTTATCAAACATGCAGCTCACGTTACATCTCAGTTCATCTATTCCGTATTCGGTTAGTTGACCTATCACATCTCTTATACTCCTCCGCGATTGAAAAAACGACAAACACCTCTCTTAAACCACTCAGAAGACATAGACGAAAACCTTAACAAATGCACGCAACTGCTGAGACCGTTGTGAAAATGATGATCCCGATGAGGATTATTAGTAGCTTTTTGGGAACACTCGAAAGGATGCTGCTTGCATAATAGTAGAGGAAGTAGCAAATAATAGTAATATATACTTGATCAAAATGACTGATGTATAAAATGGTAGAACAATTACTTGTATTTAGTGTCGAAATTGTCCCACTCGACAAGTAATTCGAGTAAAAAGTACTGATAAATTTCATAAAGTTTATATAAAATTTATGAAATCATTTGTATAATATTAAATTGAGAATTGTCTATATGAATTTCAAACTATTGATGACTTAAATGAGTCATTTTTGAGAGCACATTTCAAAATCGAATGCTACTTGAAACAGTATGGTAACACTTCCCCATCAACTGATAGTGTTGTGTGGTACGTTGCGATAAATGAGCTTTACGAATGGAGAATTTTCTCAGTTTATTTTGAAAATTATAGAAATTGAAGTGATGAATCTCGGAGAGATGACTCCAAACAATTTCCTTGCTTTAGTCATTCGAATGTCTTGTCTGCCTGAATCAGAAATCGGTAAATCAATTATAATCGCTTAAATAATATCATTCCTGTTTAAAATAAGACTCAATGGCATTGTATAATACTGAGACAAATAGGACTGAAAGTGTTACTATATATATATATATATATATATATATATATATATATATATATATATATATATATATATATATATATATATATATATATATATATATATATATATATATATATATATATATATATATAT
>NW_018108229.1:329189-330763 GCF_000183805.2 Loa loa | reverse complement strand
GACTAAAAAGACCGATGCTAGATTAGCAAGTCCGATTGCAAAAGGCACAACGGAAAGGTCTTTTTTAGTACGGTATTGGCTAAATACAATTCTTTTTGCTTATCTTTTGTCCTCAAAGCTGATTCTTTTTGTATTCTCAAAGGAAGCAGAGGCGATATGAATGATTGTCTCCCAACTTGAGGTCAGAGTGGACATTGATGGTAGCCTATATGGCCATGGCTGAGGTATTGCTTCAGGGCATCTTGTGCTTCTCCTTGCTCCTCTTTGGGACTCTTCTTTTGCGGAAGCCTAGGGCAAGTTCACCACATAACACAATCATAGAAAGGTGGTGATCATCCATCCTGGAAATGTGCTCACCGAGCGCAACTGCCTTCTTAGTAGTATGACCTCAGTACTCTGACCGCTGCCCGTGTAAGAACAGTAAAATCAGCCCCATAGTCAGACCAATGGATGTTTAGGATTGTACGGAGGCAACGTTGGTGGAACCGTCTGGGAGTCGCAATTGGTAGCGATTGATTAACCATGATTCAGATCCACCTAAAATAGACAGCACAATGGCTTTATAGACACAAATCTTTGACTTCTCTTTTTTTTTTTTTTGTTGCGCCAATCTTTTATAGAGTTTTCCGAAAGTTCTGTATGCCTTTGCCAATCTGTTGTCTCTCTTTGTCGATTATGCCGTCCGAGGAAATGATGCTTCCTAGATAGAACTATTGGACTGACTTAATCTCCGATTTACTTGTGTTAATGTGGGGAGGGGGAGGGACGGATGACTTCCTGAGACGCAGGTTGGTAGGGAACTTCTGTCTTCTTCAAGCTCACTTCCAGCCGGAAAAGCCCAATGGTCTTCGCAAAACAGGATGTTAAGCGCTGCAGAGTTTGCTTCTGTGTAAGCAACAAGGTCGACCTCGTCAACAAAAAACGGCTCGCGGAGTAGTGATTTAGGATTTTAGTGTGAGCCTTCTGTCGCCTCAAAATGAATAGGCTTCCATCGGTACGATATCGGACGTGAATGCCGTTTTCTGATCCTCATTGATCCTCATGTAATAAGATAATTTTATTTTGAGGAACTTACGGAGACAGATAATTTTAATCGTCCCAAGATCTGCCACAGATATTTCCTGCTCACAGTGTCAGAAGCTTTGATGAGGTCTATGAGACTTATATGGAATCCTTTGTTCTGTTCCTTGAGTTGCTCTTGCAATTGTGGAGAACAAATACTATATTTGTGGTATTTGAAATTATCGAGGTATTATATTTGTGGTACTCCTATTAACTCTGAAACCACATTGGTTTTCAGATAGTTTTTCTGAGGTAATGAGTACTAATCGGTTCAGAAGAATTCTTGCCAAGATTTTGCCAGCAATGGAGAACAAGATAATACCTCGATAATTTGAACAATCTGATTTTACTTCTTTGTTCTTTATGGGGTGATAGTGATTGCATTACGGAGATTTGGTGGCAGTTCGCCTTTTTCCAAACAGCACACAATGAGCTCGTAAAACTGAGCATGGAGTGCTTGATCCTTATGCTTCCAGACCTCATATGAGATACCATCAACCTCAATTGCCTTG
>NW_018108229.1:314106-328512 GCF_000183805.2 Loa loa | reverse complement strand
ATTTGTGTACAGCTTTGAGGTACAGGTGTTACGCCTTTTGTCTTTTTGTCTTTGTTCAACAACATCTGCTGATCCGTTTGGCTGCAGTTAGCCATTCGGGTGGAGATGGAGATGAGCTTTATTTAAGCCACTTTTTCTAGGCCCTTCTCCTATGGAGCAAGCAGTGCTTTCCTTGGGAAAAGTGGCTTGGTCGTTCATGATGTTGCCGAGCGACCGTTATCTCTGAAGTCAATCTCAAGCAATTAATATCCTGAACCGCCTGCACGCAGAGTTGGATCTGCAGCTTCCAGTGCATCCTATCAGCTGCCGTTCCATTTCTCGTCTGTTGTTACAGGGCTTTACAAAAGCGGGTTTATCCTTCGAACCTGCGCAGAGGATTATTTAGGTGTAGCGTAGCATGCGCGGAACCCCACACTTTACTCTTGAGGTCTATCTGACGAATATGGTGTACGTCGGCATTAACAATAAACTTCAAACATAACTATTATACATCCATAGCTTAAAATTTTAATAAACTTGGAAAACAGAAAAGCACAGAACACAGAACAGTATGTGAGGACAATATTTCCGACCTGATTTCCCTCCAAATCGTAAAATCCAGCTGTTTGCCCCCAATCTACCAATACCAAAAGTTCGCCAAAAGTACTGTAAATAATGGAATCATTTATATACATAAATTCATTTTTGGGAAATATTCAGCAAACATTCACCTTCAGGTACCTTAAAAAATCTTTAGAACTGATATTTTTGCTTAATTTCCTGGCTACAGTAAGATTTGGACAAAGAAAAAAGAAGGAAGGCAAAAACAAATTACCTTTTTTGAATATTGAAATCACACTGCCAAGAAGTATCCCTATAAGCAAGCTTTTTATTTTTTGAAGAATTTTAAAACAAGATATACAAAGAACAAATTTGAGTGGAACTCACGCAGTGCTTCGAGCAGCCCCAAAAGCAATTGCCCAAACAGGTTCACCAGAGGGTCGTTCAATCTTTTTTATTTCTACACTATTCTGAAAGATAAAGTAAGATGGCGTACAAAGGAAAGACATTTTGTGTCACCCTAACAAAAGCTTAACTTGAACTTTTATCATTTCTGCATAGAATGAATTTTTATGTTTCCTTTCTGATCAACTTTGCGTGGACTCAATATTTCACCGTAAAACAGCTTGTTCTACGTAGTAAATGATAAAATGTTTTGGGTATAAATGCATGAGGAAGAAGGGAAGCTCAAGAGTCCAATCAGAAAATGGAAATCGAGAAGGCAAGACAAGAAAAGTGCAGCGGACAAAAATCCGTGTCAGTAACGAATGCCTTATTTCCGTGTCCGCCACAATAGGAAAAACGAGTGAAAGCGCAGTTTACCGTAGCAGAACGCAAAGATACAGTGCCATCGAACATTCCAATAGCATAAAGTTGACCGTCGCAGCTCCATGCACAACAAACACACCTGCTTGATATTCGCTGTTTACTAACACTTTTCTCTAGCTGAGTCCATATCCCTGGAGATATATTTCTTTGGTTAAACTCATGAACTAATTAAGGATAAAGCATTTATGAATCGCATTACAATTCAGATTTATAAACTTAGTTCGCTCTATAATTTTGAAAGGTATAAAATTTGCTGTCCAAATTTCATTTATTAAGATATGTCATATTAGTTTGCCAGCTACAATTACGAAATAATATGCTAAGAATAAATGTAATTTGTCATATTAACAACGAAAGTTAATTCAAAGGCTTACCGAAATCACTGATGGCGCAGCTAAGTAAAAAGGATGTTGCAGGACTAAAAGCTAGACATTGTATTGCTTCGTTGTGTCTGAAAATGATCCATCTGATAAGAGTGAAAGACCTTCAAATTCAAATTTATAGAGGCTATTATCTAGATCTGTAATTGTTTCTGCATTATAAATTTTCGACGAATGCAAGTTATACTGGCCTACTAAACGACCGCGTAAGAAAATTAAAAATTTGAAACAAGAAAGGTTCAAATCTTTCCACTTTTTTCAATGTTTAAAAATACAAGCTGACATGTAAATACAACACAATTTAGAATATTTAATTACCAATGCATAATCACTATTTTGATAGCGAGATGTAATACGAGGTTCTAAGTCATACACAATATTTCATTGTGGTACACAATCCAGAGCATTGGGAAAGGTTCTTTGTATGTACATCAGCGGGTAGATTTTTCAACTAGGATATCAATATGGCAGGATCTACGGCAAATAAAAGCATAAATAAATCAATACTTAAGTTTTAAATGGTAATTTAGGAAGGGAAAAGGTACACATATTTAAGCGTTCCTTCATGCTGCTCAGTCCATATAATAACGGAGCGATCGGCAGAACCGGATGCAAAATTTTCGCCGTTATATGAAAATGCAACGGCATACACAAGATCTTTATGACCTGTAAACAAAGAAATAAGACTTCATTTTCTGGCAGTTTTAAGTTAATAAGACTTCAAAAGGAACCGAACCTTTCAAGGACTGCAACAACGTGCCATCTGTTCCGTCATAAATCAAAACTTTCGTATCAGCCGCAACAAGTAATTCTGATCCATCTGGTTTGAAAGCCAAATCATAAACGCAACACCTGAAATTTTCTTATGACTTAACAAAATTATCAGTGGGAAAACAGACTTCTTTTAAATAGCAGTGTGTGGGTAATAATTGCCAATTGTGAAGATAGAGATTCTATAGGGTAAAGTTCATTCCGTAACAGTTTTGATCAATACCACGGTGTTCATATCGGGATTTCCTGTGACAGGCCGGATAAGATATGCCAAACTAAATGAAAAGTAGCTTCGCCTTTAGGCGTTCAGTTCTTGGTTCTGTTTCATCTAGCTTACTGTCCGCGTGGCATCGATTTGAAAGGCGAAGTGAAGATGAACTAAAGCAAACAGATTGCCTATACTCAAGGATGACTAGCGTCTTCGCGTTTTCGGTAAATTTATGAAACCCAAGAAGCATTGCAGTTCAGAAATAGCGTGAAGCACTCAAAGTCATGGAGTAATCGAAGATTCTGGAGAAGTATTTCTGTTAGCGGCGACACTTTATTCATTTTTATTTTCATGCTCTTCCGAAGAGTATCTTTAGCGGGTGTTGCTAATTAACTTATAATTTTACTGTTTATAATAATACTCAATGTAACTATGTAAAAGATTGGAGTTAGCATTATTTAAAATACTGACATTTAATTGTTTACAAATTATCAGATTGAGCAGTTAAGATAATGAAAATGATACATATTTGAATAATGACGAGATCATTATTACAAAAAAAAATAATGTAGAAGAAAGGATGTAGAAATCGGGGGCACATGTGGCATATAAGGAACTGCACTTAATTTCATTATCATTTCTTTACGTATAAATATGAAAAAGCAGAAAAGAACAATATTCAGTTATGGTTCTAGTCCATGCTATTCTTCTGATATGCAGCTTGACACAGGTAGCCTACTCTTTCTTCATTGATACCCATATACCATTGCTCTTTTATATACTTTCTTTACGTTCAGACTTCAGAAGGATTGCTCCTCACCAAATTAACATCAGCTAGCAAAGCCATTTTCCGGTTCATTTATTCCTGACATCGATTATAACTGTTGCACAATACGACACATTTTTTTACCTGGCTACTCCATCCCATCTTCTCAACATTAACTATTACACCACGGTACCTCTAACTTCTCATTGATGATTCCGTTTTCCAATTTAGAAATCATAAAGTTTCTCACTCTTCCTGGAAAATTCATGACTCTAGAAGTAGTTGTTTCTCTTGATACCACAGGGGAAGAACTACCAAATAACTTCAAAAATTAAAAATGAAATAGAATATCGAAAAATCAATTCAACTTTTTGAAAAATTCATGGGTCTGAAATACATTATGACAAGGTTCTTTGCCTGCATCAAATTTTTAGATTACTCTAGACAATAGACAAGATAAAGAAATAAGGAAGTACAACGACGAAGATCTTATAATTCTAAAATGATTTCCAAGTTGAGGCTAGTCCTGAATAATAGTTTTTTTCTCACTTACCTGCTTTGAGTGATATTACTTTCAAGAACGACTTCCATTCTTACTTCGAAATCACTTTGTTTCTTTTGCTTTACCCATATCACCTCTATCATTCTGATTATTGGATCAGTTTGTAGAAATCATCTTAATTCATAAAGGAAATTCCATGTCCTCCTTTTATACGCCCAAATTATTTCTACGCCGTCTTTTAAATCAATTCTTCCACATATGTAACACCATGCCAATACATACTTCCACATGCCACGTGTTCGAAAATTTACATTCCTTCTACTACAATCTTTGATACAAAATGCCACTGGACACAAAATGTCACTGGTATTGGCGTTAAGAAACTTAAGCTTTGAGCTTTAAATTTTAAGGATACCAATGGAAAGTTAGAGGAGAAAGGAAAGCTTCAAATGGGCAGGGAAATACATTGAAATTCTTGAAATTTCTAGGTGTCCAGTGAATGCTGCAAAAATAGAATCACATCAGATTTTTGCACCATATTCAACATGCTTTCAAGTTCACAGCAAGCTGAAATAAGGCAATATTTTGGAAATGATTGCCAAGGAGATACCGATGAGACAGCTAGAAAAACTGAAAAAAGAAAACCAAATTTCATTCGATTTGGCAGAAGTGGTATATTTATCTAATTTATTTCAATTCGTTCCACGTTATATCTCATGCAATAAGAAAACTCCACAAAATATTAGTTTCAAGACTGTTTGATTCATTGTAAAAGTGTAAATTGAGCGTAAGTGAGACGTGCACAGGATTTCAATAGACCTATTTTGACAACAACAATCTCTTACCATTCGACATCAAACAATAAGGTGGCCGGGTTGAACTTCTAGAGTTTAGATATTCCATTTCTTTTAAATTAGATTCAAACTCATCATTTAAGTAAGATGGGAAGCAAAATAAAAGAAATATTCAGTACCTAAGAAGTCTGGAATTTATTTCACAACACGAAATACTATTTCTTATTTACATAAAACAAATGTTACATTTTCAGCACCAGCAGTAGTGTACGAAAAAAATGACGTTGATCCGAAATTTTTACAATTTGGACATTCATCAAGTGCATTTACACCTGGCAGACAAAATTTTCTTCGATTTGGAAGAGCAGCTGAACCAAATTTTCTTCGTTTTGGTAAAACAGTATTACCATGCTTTTGTAATAATTCCCAGTAATACTCTCTACTTTTAACAGTTATATGAACCAAGTATTCGAAGCACACTTCCACTGTGTTGAGGATTTGATGGTAACTTTGATAGCATACGAACATCAATTTTGTCAGCTGTTCACGCTGTTTTGAGATGTGACGATTTTGGACTAAAATGCCCATTTCATCGGAATTAATACTTTAGTCCAGAATTGTCCAGAATCACAGATATTGGATTACTCAATTATTCTGTAAGCTGAATAGAAACAGTTAGGAACTATACATCTTACTAAGAACTAGTTTGTATAAAATCCACTTCTCGTTATTTTGATCAAACCGTTATGGATTTTTTGTAAAAAATCAATCCAAGCAAGATGACATACAGCCCGAAATGTTACCACAACTACAGGCGCGCTTCGCTTTTCCATACTGCAGCTTAAATTCCTGATCGACGTATACCTAGATGTGGTGCTTTTATCTAAACAGTTAAAGTAAAAATCAGTTGTTTAACCAAAGAATAATAGACTCCAATAACGAATTCGATTTGAGTTATAACAAAGATACATAGTTCTGCATGATATAATTCGTACCAGAATTATATGAGGTTGTACTGCATCAATGGTACCAAATTCTATTTTTGATATCTCATATTAAATTTATTCTTCAAGGTGTGAATATTCAGAAGTTTTAGAAATGGACAAAAACCGCCTTTTCAGGTCGCGTAACAGATCCTAATTTCCTAAGATTTGGCAAATCTGCTGAACCGAATTTCCTCCGATTTGGGAAACGCATTGAATTGAGAGACCCTAACTTTCTGCGATTCGGAAGAAATAGTTCTTTGCAGCCCAATCGAGAACATAACGAAGGATTCAGTCACTAAGGTCGAAAGTCTAGTTCTCCATGCTTTGGCAAATAATGCAAACAAAATCCATATAGCGTGTTATCCCTTGGATCATGTTTGCTGTAGCAGCTGAGGAGGAATAAATATTACCACCGTAATGTTAACATGATATCAAATTACAATTAATCAGACTTGAATTGGTGCAATTTCGAAAGGAATGAATTACCGTGCCTTATTTTATTTTTGCGGAATACATACTCGCTTAGCATTTTGGGACTGATGAGTGATAAACGAGGTAAGATTTCAGTCTTCAATTTTTGTCCAAAGACGGGTAATTTTGATGAGTTATTGTCCGTAAATTACTCACTGCAACATTTACTACCTTCATCTACTTGACCTTACTATTCTGTAATGAATCATGCAGAAATAAGATGGTCGGTTAAACACCACAAAACTAAATAGAGATAACACAATTAATCCCATCTCTTGATTATAATTTGGAATCAAACTGGCTAAATTATTTAGGTAAATATTTAGGTCTTTAGCTTATTACTTTGACCACTGACTTTCAGTTGGCCGTTCCCAAAATTAGAAACATGCCAAAAGAGATGGGAGTGCCTATACTTATAAATCCTTGTCTGGAGTCTGGAACGGCCATCTTCAATGTGCACATCCGCAACATCATTTAATTATGCTTAAGCGCCAAAAGAAACAATTTAAAATGTGACAGAAAAAATAAATAGATAAAAGGGTAATAAGATCATCAACAAACCCTGCTTCGCTATCATCCTCGGATACTTTATCAATCCACTGCAATATCGGTCGCATCAAACACGAAAGATTACGCAATGCTTAAAGTGCAGAAAGATGTTTATTGTTCCCATAGCAACCATTTCTCTTACTATGAGCCTTTTGGAGAGCTTAATGGTAAAATTCTGGTACGAGTTTGAGTACTGATCATATCAATCTTCATCAGTAACCTTCTAATAAATTAAGAATTTGAGAGTTGATTACATCAAAAATTTCACGGCATGAACAAAAATTGATGGGAATTAAAATGATACATACTCAACAAAATTTTCAAATTTGTTGTATTTGATTACTTAAAACAGATTAACACTTTGTGCTCAGTTCTTGACATTACGAATACTCGAGATAAGTTTTGAAATCTGCTTCTTTTTTTATTTTTCATCCCAGGACAAACAGATAATGGACAGTTAAAGGAAAGCTGATAAAAAATGAACCGAGAAAATCGCTCCTTGCCAAACCTGTTATTTGTATACCCAAAGTTGTCAGAATCACGGGTATACTTAAACAATAGTTTGCATCAACTTTTCTGCTTGAAAAACTGAATTTTCAGATCGCCCATGTAATTCGAATGGGTATGTAAAATTCGTTGTTTGTGGATAACATTCAGTGGGGTCAGGCTAATGAGTTTGTTTGAGATGATAGCATGCAATAAGGATGCATACGTTTACTTGTTGCCATTTACTATTCGGAAGCAGTTAGCTAGCATTTTGGATATTGATAATGCATGGGAATTGCTAGGTTTGTTAATTCGATTACTGATATTTACACTTTTATATTCAGAAACAAATTCCAGTGAATCTGTGTATGAGCTGCAAAGTAGTCACGATTTGTGCAGCTGTAAAATACAAAAATCATGTCCTTTAAAAAATGGTTCAGTTTTCTTGTCCAGACGTGTTGTATTTTATAGCGTTTGTGATGCCGGATATTGGAAATATAGATATTAGGGCTTGTCGAGATGCGAGGTCTTTCGAAAGTCCGACAGAGAATCTTTTGGCAATATGGGGTTCAAAAGGAAATAAGGTAACTCAACTTTACAGTTGTCTTGGTCGAGCAAAACTTGTTCGTGCAATGAAAGCAATGCGTCATCTAGGTATGTTTTTTCTGACCATTTTCGTTTCCCTTTCTCAAAGCCAAATAGAGTTTGACAGTCTGAGATTTTTATGATCCTGTTTCCTACATTTGTAATGTATATATGAGTTTAAAAATAATTTGTGCTTGACTTGACTTGCATAACTTCTAAACGTCTGAACTTTTAGTTTTCTAATGGTAACGTTTTCTAGTATTTTGATGAGTGCAGTACCCATCGATATGAGCACGAAAGACAAAAGTTGTTAACCTCGAATTAATATTCAACAAGCATATGACAGAAACTAATAAAATGTTGGAACAATCGCTTCCTTTGTAGTAGATCCATTGTTTTATCATTGGGAAGAACAGTGCTTGGAATCCGCAGATGAAAACGCAGATCAAGGAAGCGAAAAAGCAGCAACTTCTCGTTTTTGCTGTTCAGCCAAAGTATGGTCTTAGGACAAATATTTCGTAATTCTGTTTCTTAAATTTCACTAGAAGGCTACAAGTTTTTGAGCATTCCGTTTAATTTTGCTCTCTGCAGAATGACAATGTCATAACACGATGCCTTGGAGAAACGCCTTCGTTGAAGTACTCTAATAATATGAGGTGGTTGGATCCAGAAATTGAGTAACTATTTCTTAAATTGACATTTGTTTTGAACTTAGCAGGATTTATATAGACTTACATTGCTTTGATTCTTCTGTCAGGATCATTTCAGTACTTCTACCGATTCATATATAATATATAAAACTCTCCAAAATACGCTATGTATCAAGTATGGTGATATTGTAAAAATTACCAACAACTTTTCGTCGAAAAATATTCTTGGAAGTGGAGGTTACGGGACTGTTTATCGAGGAACATGGGAGCAGACAGAGGTGATATTGCATTTCTGGCATATATATGACATTGAAAAAAAAAAAACAACTGCACCAGTGTATAATATTTTAACCAGATTTGTAATCCACGCCAAGTACAATTATTATTTGGCTACGGAAGGCTTTACGCAGTATATTTCAGGTGGCAGTGAAGGTTATACAAGCTACGAAGGAGTGTGGAGCTAAGGTACTTCTAGTTTCATGTGGGAAATATTGTTCTTCACAATATTCGTTAAGAAATTGATTTCGTTCAAGTTGTAGAAATCCGTTGTAAAAATTTGTTCATTGTAAAAATTTTCAGAAAGAACAAATGCGTCAAAGTTTACAAGAACTAAGAATGTTGTCGAAATATCGGCATGACAACATTCTACCACTTTATGCATATTCACTTGATGGTCCTCAGCCTTGTTTGCTTTACCAGTACATGAACAATGGTTCATTGTTCGATTGTCTCTTCAGAAAAGTAAGATTTTATGATTTTGTAATTTTTATGTTTTATAGTTTTGCGCACTCCCTAATAAGTACTGTTAAAATACCATTGCTCCTTTTTCATTGTTCCATTTTGATTAAAATTATCATAACTTTTGGGAAGCCAATTGAAATAGTTTTAGTCGCTCGTATTTAACGACTCGAAATAACACTTTCACGATCGCTGGAAATGCCATTTAAATGATAAGTCATCATAAACGATAGTTTTACTGCCAGTTTTTTCCCGACTCAGCAAGCAGATTCTAAATACTTTATGTGTATTTGAGAGCCGTTTGAGCTACAGTTTACTGCAGTATAATTTTGTAGAAATCGATGGTTCTCACTTGGTTACAACGTATGTCAATAATGATAGGTTGCGCTCGTGCCCTACATTATTTGCATTCTGCTACTAAGAATCCAATAATTCACGGAGATGTAAAGTCAGCGAACATCTTGCTCGACAAACATTTTGAACCAAAATTAGGTGATTTTGGTTTATGCCGAGATAATACAAAAGTTAGTATACCTTGTTTTTTTCTCGTTTTTTTTTTCTTAATATAATGATTTTGAAGTTACGTTAGTAATTGGGTGAGAATTTGGTTTAAACTATGAACGATCAATTACTTTGATTTATGATGGTAAGGGCTATGATTCATCAGTAAATACAAGGGATGTATAAATCAGGATGACTGGAAAGATGATGGTTTCGTTATCGCTTCTCACGTTAAGGGAACATTAGCATATCTGCCGCAAGAATTTCTGATAGAGTTAGTTACTTATTTATATTCTTAATTGGAGCAGCTTTTATGAAAGCCTTTTATATATATATACTTTTTTTAAACAGCATTTTATTACAGCGAAAACCAAACAATGGAGTTTGACACAGTTTATTTATGCTCTATGTCATGCATATGAATCTTGAGTGTATGATAAAAAAGCGCTATCAAAACCATCAAGAACTCATGGATTCGACCATTTCTGAACTTTTTTTTTGCTTCAGGAGAATAATTAGTACGAAGCTCGATGTATACGGTTATGGTATAGTTTTGTTAGAAGTTGCCACAGGATTAAAGCCCCATGTTGTCAAACGGAATCCACAAAGTATTGTGGAGTATGTTATCGATCATCAAAAATCTACAAAGCATGAAAGTATTCTAGCTGATCACCAATGTGGTTTTACTACTGGCTAGTTTTTCACGAAATAAATTTATTTTGGTGGTCGAATTTATTGTTTCCACAATGTTGAATAATTCACAAATATTTGCTCCTGAATAGAAATTTTTCTTGAAATTCATTATGAAATTCTGTCACTCGTAAGAATTTTTCAGACTCAGACATCAGTTACTTCAATCTTATTCTACAAACTGGATTAAAGTGCGTGGTGCGAGATTACCGAAGAAGGCCAACGTTTCGAGAAATCATCAATGCGTTCTTATACGTATATAACGGAATTTAAAGGAACTAAGCACGTTAGACTGGTATTTCGTGTTTTAAAAGTTATTGTATATATGCTAGAACTTTATGAATGTAAATATTGTATCGAAATTCATATCTCTCTTTTATAAAGCTCAACGAGACTTTTGTATTTTTCTTGCGGTCTGTATTTGGTATATGCATACTTGTACTGAACTGTTAAAAAGTTTTATTGCGAATGAATACTATGCGTCTGATAAAAGTGGTGATAAAAGGCTTACTAATAATTTTAATTAAATTCCCACTCTTCATTTGGTTTGGTTTAAACCAGAGTTTCTGGATACTGGCGAATAAGGAATAGGTGTGTACAAATGCATCGTAAGAAGCAAATTCATTTTTTTAATGACAGATTTTTCTAGTGATGAACACTGATGCTTCTGAACAAGGTGCATCGGACTGCATGGAAATCCGGATGACAGAAGACGAGTTAAGAAAAGGGTCCTCTGTAGCATTCTGCGAAATCTGTTCGCGGACATTTGCAAACAACAATGCATTCCGTCTGCACCAAGTGAAAACGCATAACTGTATATGTGGGAAGGCCGATTTGGCTTTGTTTCATCGGAAACGAATTACATCAGGTATGTGAGGAGGTAGCAGAGATAAGAGGTAGTACATCAGGTGACAGATCAAAAAAATATTGAGAAATAAATTAGTCAAGTACACCTAAACTGAATTTACAATTTTCAGGGGCTGAAAAGCATTATTTCTGTCCTGTCATTGGTTGTCGGTATAACACTGGTCGCTTTTTCAGTGCTTATAAACTTCTTCATCAACATTTTTTCAAAGTTCACGGTGAAAAGCGTTTTAGGTGATGTTTTCTTTTTCATGTTTTTTAGTTTCATTTGGCTTATCATTTCCAATTTTTTTTCTGGTAGTTGTTTCGTATTTTTTAGTGATGTGTTTTGCTTATAGATGCGATAAATGTAAAACGGCAAGATTCAGTTTGCAGCGTGATCTATCATACCATCAAAAAAAGCGGTGTTTGTTGAAGGGAGGAATGTCATCTTAATTTTTAGTATTTTTTCATTCGGAAGTGATATGCTACCTCTACTAATTGTTTTTCATTCACTGATCTTGTAGAATGTATAGTGGTTTCTTTTACATCTGTAAAGTCTTAAAACCTGCGTCTTATATTTCTAGATTGTACTACCTATACGTCAACATTAATTGGAATGAAATCAAATTACGCAGAAGTAGAAAGGCGTCCAGAAAAATTACTCACTAGAAACCACGATCAAAATATGGTCTCTACAATGTCTGAGTTAGTTGGGAAATACTTCCACTGTATTCTTATGTCTATATATGGCGATCCTTAATTCACTTTTTCAGGAATAAAGTTACAAATGTCGTCATCATCAATGTGAATGACGTCCATGCCAGTGTCGCATCATCTTTCAGAGGAATCCACCCGAAACCAAAGTAAGCGTAATTGATTATTGTGCATGATGTAAATCAGTCATACAGATGATATAAATTCTAAATCTCTCACGAGCAGAGGAAACAAAACACCTACCCCGTGTTCTGATCTATAATTCATCTTCCTGTCTGAAGTTTTTAACTTAACGTTTGTTATTTTTTGTATTACGCAAAACATTCAGATATATGAGTTAACGAATTATATGAGATAAAGAGTTATTTAATTTCATCCATCGAAGAGGATTAAGCAAAGTTTATAATATCAGTTACTCTATCCAAGCTAGTCTTTTTCTCCAAAAGCGTTGGTCACAGTTGTCCAGGAATGTTCATTGGTTTTTTTTTTTTGTTTTTATCCATTTGGTTTGAGCATGCTGAGATCTGTCTAGTCGTTTTGCTTGTGACTCGCACTGTTTAGTGTTGTAGAATGTTGACAGGTACTCATAGAATTCTTATTCTTGCTCACTGAATGGTATGGCTCTTCAGAACATTGTCGAAAACGTCTTCATCTAATTCTAATCATTTTTACGAATTTCTCACAACGTTAAACTACCTTCATCTTCGGTTTTCGCCAGCTCACGGCAAGACTTGCCTTTCTAGACCGTATATTTGGGAGGTATCTGCTACTTTTTAGTTTATACTGGTAGGATTGTGTGCCATTTTACTTTGCACAATGTTGAAACACACGAGGTTAACCTCCATTTCGAACAATTGTGAAAGAATATTCACAACGAGAATATGATGTTCGCGATTCAGTCGACTAGTTTTTTTTTTTTTCATTTGTTTGATGGTTCCATATCTATACAGATATTCCACGATTTGTTTCCCTTTCGTGATGTTTAGACTGAAACGACTGAAACGAGACGTGCACTATGTTCTTTAGATTTGCATAGGTTAAACCCTATGTTCCAGTCAAAATTGATTGGGAGATTACAAAATGCTGAGTAATTTCCCACAGTATCCATAGGGGATCTAAATAATGGTTCGTTATATTGGATTTGAAGCAAAGAAAAATCCATGTGCAACCTTTCAAAAACATTTTGTATAATTACCATTTGCTCCCATTTTACATATTGCTAATTCAGATTTCGAACGACAAAAAGCAGCCAAACAGATTATATGAAATGTTATGATAAATCGGTTATGTGTCATGCAGGTTCACAGACGACACAGTGTAGTACTTGCGAATTCTCCACGCCGGTAAACTTTCAAAACTTTGACCTCAAGGTGTAATTATTAGAAATTATAAGGCAGTCATTCATTTTCTAGGTGTTGCACAAGTATAACGATTCCCACTGCCAAACGCATATTGCAAGCGGAGTTGAATTTGGTACGCAGATCTACCCGGAAGACGTAGCTAGCGGTGATCTTAATGTAAAACACAATAAGACACACAATGAGTTTGAATTCGAAGATATTTGGCGTCATATCGAAACACAAACTTCCACTTTTACTGGTAATGATGCACTGACGCAAACAGCTATAGACTTCATGGATAGTGCAAGCATGACTGATTGGGACCTGTTGATTTGATGAGGTACGCTGATGAATTATCGCTTTAGCGAGCCGTTGCTTAATTTATTACTTGAAGTATGAGAACCTGTACTCACTTCACTCCAAATTATTTTGAAATAATGAGTAGACGTTTTGAAAATTACAACAAATCATTTCCTCGCTTATTTCTGAGTCAAGCCTAAAATTCCTAAAATTCCTTGACCCTTCGAAAAATTCCTGCAAGCAATTTTCAGGAAAATAGCTGCATTTTAGAAAAAGAGATTTCAATTGCAATACGAAGGTTGTAATGCAGATATTCTGGTCTACACGTCTCAGTCAGTCTTTTACAAATCACACTGTTTCACTGTGATGCAAACAAAATATAAACGTCCCAGTCAGTCACGAAAGTTCAAATAGCATTGTTGGATTTGGAAAAATTGTCTATAAAGTGTGGAAGTTGAGCAAGAGCTTGGGCAAACATTGAAGACAACATAACGAATCATTCAAAACTGAAAGAATCTAATCAGTAACTTCCAGTACAATATAATATTTACAAAGTAAGAGAACTATGCTGGAATACTACTCCAGAATAAGGATATCAAAACGTCCTAGTGCTTACTTTTCCTATGCTCTCTCAAGATTTATAAGACCTAAGAATGCTCCAGAACTCAGCAAGCATTCATAAGCAATCAGGAGAAAAGGTATATATATATATATATATATATATATATATATATATATATATATATATATATATATATATA
>NW_018108229.1:311876-314086 GCF_000183805.2 Loa loa | reverse complement strand
CATCAATATTCGCATATGGATGAAAAAACCAACTCAAGCAAAACATTAGAAAGCATTTGCTACTTTCCGAAGAAGCAGATGATAATATTATCGAAGGCTATTTGAGACATATTCATGGTTTCAAGCAAAAAAAAACACGTCATAGGGAAGTAGCAAAAAGCTAATCGCTGTCATAGCACTGTTGAATTCTCTTCCAGAGTAAGTCGGTCAATGAAACTTTGCAGAGGTGCCAGTTGCTTTGAATCAATCAAATTAAATTCTTGTATAAAAAGCATGAAGTGTTTGAAACTGGTATTTAAATGCTCTATTGCATTAAGTTGTTCTGAAATATAGGGAAAATTACAATTTCTCATCTATTTCAAAGCTGTCTATACCCCGCCTGCAAGTGGTACTCGGAGTGAAAACGTAAACTTAGCAGAATTAAAGAAAGTAAATTCGATAAAATGTGTTCTTTCCAAAAAAGTCGGTGATCTAATAGGATGTCAGCAATAACTGAACATGCAGCAGGGATTTCATTAAATAGAAAAAAGTGCTAGCTTGAGGTTAAGTACAACAATCTAGCCGCTCAACTTTCCGTCTCAATTCAACAAGTGTGAATCACTCTAGTCGCTTACTGTTTTTTTTTTTTACGTTCATTTTACGTTACCTGATAACACTCATCTTTGTAAGCTTCATAGAGGCTGCATGACGAGTATAGGTATACAGCAACTTGTAAACGATGAATGATTTCATAAATTGAGTGGTGTAAGGGATCGGAAGTACATACCAATAAGTTCGAGGTGTTGATGGTACACATGAGCATATACTCGAAATAGTCGTTTCACAACCGCTTGTGCGATATGCAAAAAATCTGGCGGGAAGGGCTGCCCTGAACTCAAATGACGCTGTTGAAAAGTCACAGAGAAAAGTCGATCATAAATTTAAGTGTACAAACTTGCACCGTAAATCCTCATTAAAGATCTACTACAAGAAAAACAAGTACAAGCTGAAAAAACTAAAAGGACACCCAGAGGGATGTAAGCAATTAAGCAGGAAAAAGAACTACCAATCTGGGACGGGAAGACATTCTCGTCATCTAGCTGCTCGTGCACCCAAGTCATCAAATAATCAATATACACGGGTGCCGGACACGCAATTGTTTTCCTCCCGTCCGACCAAACGTATTCATGTTTCGAACCCGCACGCATCCTAGGGCAGGATTCCTTCGTACAGTGATCACTTATTGTTCCGAACAACATACTCACTTGGTTGAAAAAATCCAGAACTGAAAGTTACAACTGTAATTCATCTTCTGCTGATGCAACAATAAACAACTCGCCCCAATTCCCTTCCCATCTGTTTCATTTACTATGAGTACAAGTAGATACCAATACCAGCAACTTCTAGAATTTATAATCTGCAATAACAACCCTCAGAAAAGATTTCTGATTATCAAAGAAGTGTACATACCATTTACAGCGATCCATTCATTTGGATCTTCACCCTGTGGCAATTTTACAGCCTCACGCAGATTTCCACTCCCCAAAGTCGCCGAGGCATACCTCAGTAATTCGCTTTGTTTATTGTCTCCATGACGCAATCGAAGCATTTGCGCTAAAGCAAGGCACCAGAACACCACAATAAGATCAGTCAACAGTGATTTATAAATTCTATATGGACTTTAACAGAATCCTCGGATAACCTTATGGAAAAATATAATGAATGGATCCGAATATCAAAGCAATTATGAAGATGGTGACAACCAGGTCAAACGAGTACATCTTCTGTACAAACTTTTTACGACTAAATAAAGTATCAGAGATTGATCTGAATTACTATACTACGCTGATAAGAATATACAAAATACAAATCCTACTAGAACAACGCACCTGCATATTCCCAAACGACATCTTCATGACCATGTAGCACAGTCTCGAATGAAGCACATATAAAATGAATGCCACATATATCTGGCACACAAGACTACAATCGAAAGCAATGTTTAAGAGGCAAAATCATATTATTTAGGCGCCTGCTCTCCGAACATTTCAAAATGACAAACTGACAAATTGAACGGCTACATCCACTAACTACACATTCCTTTAAAATCAATTAGAAAACGCATCTCTTGGTTGCAATTTCAAAAAAAAAAAGTCCAAATGAAAAACAAAGAAAATTCTCCACCAGTTAACTTGGTAACGCATAGCTTACCTGCACAAATGAAACCTAAA
>NW_018108229.1:299457-311220 GCF_000183805.2 Loa loa | reverse complement strand
AAAAGAAAAAAAACCACTTTTGGTGAATAAACGTGTGACAAGAATCAATAACATAATTACGCTCTATAACATGAGAAATTTTAGACAACAATAAAGCAACGGTTACTTCATATCTAAATGGTGGAAGGACACAAGTGATAGACCAAGGCCAAACAATAAACTTATTAGCCGAAATGTGGTCGTTTACTTCAGAAATATAGATATTTGTACATTTAACTTAGTAAGTATAAGACTTTCTTAACTATATGTTCTCGTACAATAAAGTAAAAAATTCTAAACTTTCTACTAATATCTGCATTTGTTTACTCTACTATTACAGTAAAATGTACCAGCAAGAGCTTCAAAGATGGCAGTCTTTAAAATCCGTATGCATTGCAGAATAATTTAGAAAGTGCAAGAGTAGATAACGACGATGGTAACAAGAAAACGAATTTCACATCAATCCAGTTAGAGAAATCAATGATCAATCAATCCTTATGCATCTATACCAAACACATTAACGCTCTTTTGTAATGTTGGTTTTGGCAACAAATAAATATTAACAACTGTAACTGCAATGTTTAAAAAAGCGTTAATACAGCCTGTGACTAGTTCTGTCATAAATAAGATTCTGCTATATTTAAAAAAGTTTAAGCATTCTCCGGCACGAACATTAGATTAATGTAACGAAAAGATTGATTTTCTGTCAATTCAAAGAAAATAGTCAGGGGTTCGTCTGGTCACATGTGGTTCTCCACGACGAGGAGCTGGATCAAACTGCAAAAACGAATATTTAAGTTCATCGTCCAATTCAACCATCGCTGCCTGGTTTCCGCACCGATAGCAATAATTGGGAGCTGAGAAAACGGTAACAACATTGCGATCATGGCACCAGTTATAACCCTGTAAAACATTTAAAATAACTAGAATAGTAATTATAAACAAAGCTGACTTGCTCACATAGTACAATGTCTACCATAAACTAGCTACTTCATGAACAAAGAATCGTTGCAGAAACATTTCACAAACTCATTTTTCAAAACCAAAAGCTGTAGTGTACCATCCTAACGGAGTTCTAAAGGCAACTGTTCACTAACAACATAACTGTAGGAACTATTAACATAAGTACCTTCAATGGAAGTGTAACGGTTCTCAGTGCATACTAGATAAAATCTTCAAAGTTTTCACAATCGTCATAGAGCAACCTATATATGTTGAAAAAGGTTTAGCAGGAAATTTCCACAATTTTCAATTGCACTTTCGTCCATCGATCCCATAATGAATATATTTCGTGTCAAGTGTTAATAAATCACCATCAACCACACCTTGTGACAACTGACTGAATTGAAAACATACCTCCATGACCAACTGGTGAGCCCTTGAGATAAGTGTGAGACCATTAGAATGATTGAAAGTTTCCGATATGTCCTGACCAAACGTATATCCTGCTCCACGTGGAGAAATACCCCAGCCACCACGATCATCCGGATCGGACCACAATAGATCGCACATAGGACCTAACACAAATATTAGATGAAGTACAATAAACAAAAAATATTCTGGAACAAAAATTGTCAAACGTAGCAGAAGGAAAATATTAATGTGAATGCAAATTATTACCTTCATGAGGCACTTCTTGTAGTCTATCCAAAGCGCGAATATGGTCGAGGCTGTCAATTGATGGTGAAAGACCACCGTGTAAACAGAAAATTTGACCGTCCACCAAAGCCGTTAACGGAAAATAGTCAAACAAATCAGTAAAATATTTCCAAACATTTGAATTGCCATATTTACGAAGACATTCGTCGTAAAACCCGTACACCTGGAAAAATTTGAACGTAGACTTCCAACATCTCAAATCACAGACTTTATAAAAATAGTCTCTAAGCACTCAACTTCTGAAAACTGAAAATTTCTAAAGTTAATCGCCCTAGGCTACAAAGCTGTACTATGCAAGTTTGGTCAGTCAGTGAAATCGACAATCACATCACCAATTCAACGAAAATTTCACTGTAAAAATTAGTGTTGTAGTGCCCTGAAATTTTACCACACTTCATGTAAATAATAAAGGGTACGAGAGAACCTGCGTGATTTGTCGAGATTCATGATTCCCACGCAAAATGGTGACGCGTTCCTTGTACCTAACCTGAAAAAGGCCTTTAATAAGGAAATCATAGATGAGGAAAGTGTTTTACGATGAATTTAGTGATAAAAAGAAAGAAAATTGAAAATTGATGTGGTCAGAAATGAAAGCACTGCTCCAAGAAATGTACTTCATCGAACACAAAAAGAGAGAAACCTGTAGAGGAAATGGAAAACAAACCAAACATGGATTCACAAAATTCTCAAAAATATTAACTTTCTTTGCAGTTTTTAAACCAAACCATTACATTTCTAGTCTTCCAGGAACAAGAGAAATCAAGTCCTTCATCTCAGCAAAAACCAGTACGAAAAAATTAGTAAATATTGACAAGTATTCTAAAAATTAACCTTTAGACAAACTAGCAGCGAAACTGTTTCGACGGAATAATAGCCTCTATCAACATAATCTCCCATGAATAAATAATTAGTGTCCGGCGACTTTCCACCCATCTTAAAAAGCTCCATCAAGTCATGAAATTGCCCATGTACATCACCACAAACAGTCACAGGGCACTTCACTTCCTGAACGTTAGATTCCTTCTGCAGAATCTCCTTCGCCTGCAATAGTTGATTAGCAATATTCTCCTGCTCTGGGTTTGCGAATGCTAATTTCATGCTGCATATTAAAAGGTTACCAAACATACAAAAGTTTTGTTTCACTGCAGCAGCCATCACCGGATACACTTAAGCTAAGTATCTGATCACTGAGTGTTGTTACAAAATGATTTTTTGAAAAGATGTAGTATGAAAAATTAAAAAATTTTGCATTATGATTCCGAAGTTATTCAATATTTTTCATCGAGTGTGCTCCACCTAGTCCTGATCATTTGGGCTTACCTTATCACATAATGTTTTGACTTGAGCTTCAGTAAGCTGTTTACACTCGTAAAGCTGCTCGATCCACTGGTCAACTTCTTTCAGCATAGGTCGATCAACAGTATCACCACTAGCTGATGACGCATCTCCACCTGAAGCCGTCATTCTAAAAACTCTCCTTCTGAAAATAAATAGGTAAAATGTGTTAACAACTTGAAACCTTGTATCAAATAGTAGTCCAAATCAATGACGCGCACGTTCAAAGGTGATTCTGGTCATCTGGAATTTGTGATCCTGAAACGATTGGTATAAAGGGTCTTCAGCTTTAGAATGTACTGAAAGACCCAACCCAAAAGTCAAGCTGAGATGAATACCGGATGAAACCATGCCAGAAAATAGTGAGAAGAAGGAGTGATAGCCGGATGTAGACGGAGAGCGACGAATATTTACTCTAAAACGTAATTTCGCCAATAGCGCATGCCAGCTTCATTATTTGAAATAACATCAGTAGTAAACGGACGCTAAGTGAATGTCAAAATGCCGCAGTGCACATTGCAAACCGGATACAAATTATCTTAGAAACCATAAAAATCGAAGGCTGAATCGAGCATGACAGAATTGAAGAGAACATTCGATAAACACTCCAATCACATCAACCTGGCAAATTACTACTGTGTCCAGAAAGGAGATTAAGTAATGACTTCTATATAATTTATGTATAGTTGGACGATTTAATTCAGAACACTTACAGAGATACGGCCCTCGGATATAACTATCAAAATGATCATTGATCAAGTCCCCAAATAAAACACATTATAAATAACCCGAGCTCACAACTAAAAATGACATATCCATAAACACCATAAATTTGGAAGCCGGTGACAGGAAGCATATCATTCCTTAATCAGCAAACTGTTTCATTAATTAATTCAAATTGGCCGTGAATGACGACTCTTAACATTCCGGTGCCACTTACAACAAAAAAGAACAAATAATTGCCAATCCTTTATTACGATCTCTTAACACTCCTCAACTCCAGCTATTCAATTTTTGCATATCTCTGAACGCAACACCCTCATAACAGACAACTACAAAATGTCTCAGAAGGTGCCGGCACGACCAATTTCACACTGACGCATTCAGAGCAGCACAGATTTGGACCGTTTCAAAAGTGCCCGTCGCAAGAGCTTGAAAGATGCGAATAACAATAGTAGCACTAAATCCGTAAACTCCACCCCTCACCTAACTTGTGCTGTTCCAGAACTATTTGGTACACGACGCGTGATGGACATACTAGCTGTTGAAACAGACGATCGATAAATAGAACCTATACCTAACAAAAATGTTGGAAAATTCAAAACAATGGCAAATCTTCCAAGCAGTAAATCGCTGTATGCGACATTTATATTTTGAACTTACTTCTCTGTAGGTCTAAAGCTGAGTTCCAGCAATGTTTCTTACCGAATAATAAGAAATGGATAATACGAAGTGCTACACCTCACTTTATGCTTTAGCACGCTGTGACCCGGGTGCCGAAACGCCAAGAAGTCTTTTTTTTTTTCGTCCGGCACCATTTAGCAAAGGTAAACAGCTAAAGAAACTGAGATTTCCATAGATAAAGCCAACAAGTTCTAGTTAATATCCCATTTAACAAGCAACTTCATACTATTTGTTGAGCACGATTTCCTGTCTGCCTATATTACAAGTAAAGAATTCGCAAGACACACACGCAAAGGAATGAAGCATCAGCAAAGCTCGGGTCTCACAAAAGGTCTCATTAAAAATTATTCCGACCCACAACATTGTGTGTTTGAATTCTTCATATTTACTGCCATGTATAATGGGCGTTAATGTATTGTCGAGGCATATTATTGAGCCCTTCACTATAAAATAGTCAAAGGCAATTATCGGAAGAGTGACGGTGAATGTAGACGAGCTTGACAGAAACTTACTGTGGACTCATCGTAGTGCGGTCACTTAGTTTCTACAACGTTTTTTACATATTTAATGCTGTGTTTATTATAATTCTACTTCCAAACTATGGTCATGCTCGTTCTGCAAAACGCAAGGCAAAGTTCTCGAAATAGCTTCAGCACTTGAAATAATTGAAAAAATCATAAACTGCAACATATTTTTTGGTTTTATCAAAAACTCTTTGACAGATAAAAATGATTCACAATGAAAAATGCTTACTTCCTTCTCAAGAATCTCCTTGTAACTATCATTTTTCTTGGTCGGGTTGCTCGTTTCAGGTTTCTGGATACACCCTCACTGCGAGGTCGCTTCATTTGCTCTCTTTCATTCATTGTCACTGGAATTTATTGTTTCATTCAGAATTCAAAAATACAACTGTACACAGTGAAAGAATTTTTCGTGTGAGGCATGAATAATTAAACACTGAGAAAAGTTCGGTAAATTTGACCATAGCGTGTCGTATATAAAAATTGTGTAAGAAGTTTCAAGTTCTATACCACAGAGTTTGCTGCTTCCAGTAGATTGCTATTTCGAGGATAAGTGCAGCGTAGTACTATAACATCTCAATTACATGATTGTTTTGCATTGTTCTTGTCCATTATGGAGGAGAGCAGAAGTATCTTGAAAGGTGTAGGGATTGAAATAATATACAAGGTTCTGATCACTGAAGTGAAGCATTTTCAATAGGTTACTCAAAGTATTCTTTGCGATGCCTTCCATCTTACTGAGTTGTAATCGCGCTCTAAATTATTTTACTTTTTTGTTCTACGTCGATATTAAAATCCAGGTTATTCCATGGATATTATCCTGTGGCTATCAGAACAATTGCAGACAATGTTCATCAATTTGGAATAACAGATAGACCAGCGCAGCAGTTTAAAAAGTAACAGGATAAAATTTGGACTGGTGAAGCACTTGTATAAATAAAAATCTAGTGTTTATTCCTAGATCATTTGGAAAGAAATAAAAGATGGGAGAGAGAGGGAGAGAGTAAAAGGTGGACATACACAAGAAGAAATGTGGCGGGAAGAGTGAGCCGCAGCAGAGTCAATCTCGAAGGAGCAGTGGAAGACGGGGCTACTATTTCGATTAGTTATGGGGAAGAAACGCTTTTCTTCCCGGGAAAACACTTCACTTGCCACTTTTACTTAGTAACGGTTTTAAGAGATCAGTGTGCAGTGTGATGTGATATAAATGAGCTTGAACGACATTGCTGTTTATCAGATAATCACCTAGTCCTGCTGATGGCGGAAATTTTGAATGGTACTATCAATGTTCTGTTTTGATCTTGAATGAAAATACCTTTATCTGAAAAATACCTTCCACACAATGAAGGTTATGAAATAATGAATAACAAAATATACCACGCTTTATGTTTTTATCAGTTATTTAACATTTTATCTGGTCAATAAATTGACCTAATATTCTTGTTGTCCCAATCCTTTCTGTCTTACTACCGACAGATACCTCACTGGCAAGTTTTGGAGACGATAAACATATGCCCTCTATCGCCTCGAAGAACCCTTCAATCCAGCTTGTTCCACGCATCAGGTCCAGAATGACCCCCTGTAAGATAAGCCTCACAGTGCAACTACACTTTGTGGAAACGATGTCGCTAAACTTCTTGCGTTAAAAACTGTTGTCACCAACACTATCAAGAACTAGATGAATTAGTTTTGCTGACAGTAGCTTTGCTGTTTCTAAGGGTACAGGAAATGCTGAGTGTGCAAGCTAAGGGAGAAAGGAAGGGGTCAGACAGTTATGAAGTAAATAAAAAGAATGGAAGGGTTCAAAATATCCCTTTTGTGTGGGAATTGAAATAAAAGAGATAAGATGTAAACACGGGTTGTTGAATGCTCGTATCTGGAAATAATGATTTCCGTCTAGGAATTTCCAAGACTTCTGGAAACATACCTGTTCATATCCATTCATTTTCAATCGTTTTCCGGTTCCCTGTAAAAGATGCTTTTTTTTCCAGTTTGTTGAGAACCACCATACCCAACTTTTGAGCTTATTCGCCTTGTCACCTGTCAACAGAGAACGTAAGCATTTTTACAGTGTAACATTGTAATTGTAAGCCATTGCTTCTCTTAGTATGTCACTGTAAGCTGGTGAAGTTCCTGCTGAAACTTCAACATTATCAAAAGAACCATGTTACAAAAACATTACTCGTACACATTAGATTGGCCAAGGCTTTTCAAGGTAATTGAAACATTTCCTACAACTTCTGCGAAGTCTACTAGTAGAACTACTAAGTTTTGTTTCAACGCAATTTTGATATGTACCACTTCGGAAGAAGTTTTACTTTGAATGAGTTAAGTCGCTATGGTTCTCTTCATCCTCACTTCCAGGGTGATTATGCTTATTTGAATGAATGTGCATCAGATTTTGACTGGAGCGCTTAACCGTGGTGATGAGGTTTTCAGCGTTGGAGTGATCGATGATCTTAGTTTTACGGTTTGTCAGCTTTTTTGTTGCATTTTGCTCTCTGCAAATTAAGCATAAATGTTTGTTTTACTTGTTATGCTATGTTTTGGTATCTTGTCCATCAACAGGCTTGCGCAGTTGGTACGAATGTTGTGATATTTTCATCCTCCTTCGAGCGTGTACAAGTTATAACGCCTGCAAGTTGTGCTGAAGGATTATTAGTGAAATGTGTGGCTGCTTGTTGTGAAACTGGAAAGGTTTTTATTCCTCATCTTTTTCTTTTCTCGACACTTAGCCCAAAGTTTTGATCAAATATTGTTCAAAAGTATTTGAATTTGGATTATTGAGATATGATTTTATGATTTCATTACTCAAAAACTTCGTTGAATTTGGTCAAGATATAAGTTGTCTGAATTAGGTTAGCAAGTCAGTGTATAAACAGCTGTGTAGTAAGTGCCACATTCGCTGTGTTCATCAATATCATATGTAATTATATGGTTGCATTGTAGATTGTAGCAACTTACAGTGGTGTGGTGCGCATTTATGAGCCCATTACGCGAATCGAAGATGGGATTAACGTAAATTTCATTGTTATGTTCCAGTTTGAAGTTGTTTGGCGCTTTTTTCAATTTCATGTTTTTCCTTCCAAAACCCCGTTAATTCCTCAACTTTTACCTCTCATTATGGATTTAACAATGTTTTTAGGGTTTCATGTACCACTGGGTTGAAACACATAGTCTTCCCCTGATGTGCACAGTGGATAAGATACAGTGGAGTTTGCAAGGCTTGCGACTGTTGATATGTTGTGGTGATGCGCTTCACCTGTATCAGAATTTGCTTCTTTCTGCTGCTCTGGATATTAAACTGGATACCGTAACATTCGGAATAGTGGAAGAGGTCATTCATATGCTGTTTTAATTTAGGCTATGGATGTACATATATTTGTCGAATACGTAGTCTTTTTCAGGAAAATGAACCTGAAAATGAAGGAGTTTCGTCTTGGGATTGTGTTTGGTCACAAAAATTAGCAACAAAGCCAAAGTTTATGGCTAGCTCACCCGACGGGGCTTATTTTGCTACTTGTGGTACTTCAGATTGTATGGTAAAGATATGGTTTCAGAGAGAAGGTAAATGTTGGTCGATCTGTGTTTTTTGTTTGTGCTTGAATTCCTACTCTTACGTTCTATGGTGTTCTCACTGCAGAGTTCCCAACAATTGAATTCTAAAAAAAAAGTGGATGGAAGCTATTACAATTCCAAGTGTTAGCCGCAGTATTTTTAAGGTCCCTTCATGACTTTTATGCCTGTAATTTAGTGGTTGTTCTGTTCTGCGGGAATTATTTGTTCTGCGAAGTTGCATGTGATCGTAATATAACATGGTTAACGGTTAAAATAGGAATCAGTTAATAACTTATATTTCAGAAGGAAAAAGCTGTTTCAGGATCTGGCGATATAGGAAATAATGGAAATGGCCTTTCATTTGGTTTTATCTATGTACAACACCCCCAACCAGTTGCTGGTTTTGAATGGCGAAAAATTCCTCGTTACATGTCACGGTTATTTATCACTCTCCAGCTGATTTTCATTTGTCAGTTTTTTAATCTTCATTGCTGTAAAATGAGACTATTAATTTTCAATGATTATTGCAGACAATATGTTCAGAATGTTTTGCTTACTTGGTGTGAAGATAACACAGTTCGGATTTGGAAGGAAACTGCAACTGTATCTCTTGATTTCCAAACTGTGATTAACATGGCGGAGGTGATATGTATCGAAAAAAGTTCCACAAAAGAACGTTGCTCCAAAAAACATTCACTTCGGGGTCCTCGAACAAAAATCAAAGCCTTTCTTAAGAAAATTATGTGAGTTGAAAAATATAATCTGAATTCCTTTAACTTGTAAGCGATGCTGAGGCTTTCTGGAATTGGCTAGGTTTATTTTGCTATATGAAATAGTAGATTTAAAAAACAAAAAATTTTGAACACCAGTCTTCAGATTCGCTGTTTTTAGGGAGAGAAAGGCACTTGCGGGTGAAGTAATGCGACCAACACGATCATCTGTTTCCAGAAATACTTCATTATGTGAGATTGCTTCAGGGAAGTATACCGACTCTAGTCCTGCATTTTATTTATGCACCACTATAAATGCTCAGAACGGTGTGTTTTTGTTTCAGAATATTGTCCGCTAATATGGAGTGTTAATTCATGAGCGATACTGCTGCAATTTTCGAATATTTTCAAACATTTTTTTTTCGATACATTTTTCGAATATTATGTATTATAGATTGTCTTCTGGTTCCGTTCCTCGAAACTTCTGCCGAACAAAAACCTTTCATGATTCACTGGTTGAACAATAAAAGAATTGTTTATGACACTGGCATTGAAAGAATTATGATGGGAGCTCTGATCAGTGATTATTCTACAAAACCAAGTAAAATTGGAAATTCATTCAAAAGTACTCCTTTGTTTCTTTATTGATTAGGGCCTGTTAGTCTACACAACGTAAAAATTTACTTTTTAGAAAATGTGCTGCAGTCGCAAAATTTATTGACTGAGTCTCTACATGTTATCAAAGGACATAATATTAACGATACCAAGGTGGCATCAGCTTGCTGTACGGGACAAGAAGTTGAGGTCTTAGACGGGACACTTGTCAGTAATTCCAGTGATGCAACCGGTGCCTTATCTAATGTGGGTGAATGCTTATGTTTTAATACTTTTTAATTTAGGAAAACGTAGGTCTTGAATAATTAGGATCTTTTTTTACTTTTAGGAAACATCATCGAAAGATTCTATGGATTTAAAACTAAATATCCTTATACGAGAATGGACGAAGTCTACTGACATTTTATTTGCTGTACATCCTGCTGACGGTAGCCTACTAACCTGGTGAAAATATTGTTGTTTTCATAGTTGATATAAAACTAAATTGTAAACATTTTACTTACTTTTTAAATTAGGTTCAAAATTCTCTTACTTGCTTCTTTAATCTTTTTGTAACAACTCTCTGTCTTTCTACGAAAAAATGAGGATCAGTTTCTCCGAAGAATTGAATGAAAACTGCTGCGTTTTTCAGGACAGTCGAATGGCTTGATGATCCGTTACGACAACCCACCGTTAGTTTCACTTCACGATTCCCATCTGCGTTTTCACTGTCAGATGCAACGTCGTTGAATCCTTCGTTGAGTGTGTATTATCCTCACGATTTTCTTTATGAACAATTTAACGAGAAGTATGGTTCTGAAGGTAGGCTTTCTGCTAGCTGATTTTTCTATGAAAACATGTTCATGTTATTTGTATTTGCCTCCTTCATGTAGTTAACCCTTATATGGTTTTTAAGAGGTTTCCCAAATATTCGAACGGCGAAATACAAATTTGCTCTATTTACTGACTCATCATAACAACGGATCTTTAAATTTGTGGAATTTGACATTTGAAGATAATAGCAAATTTAATACGGTTGTTAATATATTGCACGCGTCAAGAATGTGTGGTCATCGTTACAAAATTTCGCAGGTTCGTACCACAGTATTGCAAGGGTTTTCACATAGCTGAGATTCCAGTATACATAGCTAATATTATACACAGCTTTTTTTTCGAGTTTTAATTTCAATTATCCGATTGGTGGAACTCATTTCTAACTCGTTCGATCGCCCGGGCAGTGTTGATTGGTGATTGTTTTTTGCTTACTGGTGTACAGTAGAAGAGGTGCATTTACTCGAGACTGCTCTCACGGAATGCGTTGTATGTTATGAGATGTGGTAGCCTGAAATGAGAATATGTAACTCAGAATAAACAGTCTTGGTGGGACTCTATTTTTCTATATGGTGGGTCTATGCAACACTATTAGTATGACATTAAAGATTATACAGTCTTAATAGTTGTACTATAGAACCTTGTTTTGCCTGGCCACTTGCGTTTTCTGTTTCCATTGCCGTACTTGGTTTACTGTTTAGGTCATTGCTCATCCGGTGCTTCCTCTTGTGCTTACAACAAGTCATTATAATTACATAAAGCGAGGCACTGAAGAATCGGGAAAGGCTGAACTAATATTATGGAAGGTAAATCCCGTTGGACCGCTATGTAAATGTGGTGGTGTTCGGGAACTGGCACGAATGACAAGCAATTCATCTGATGCGTTTACAGCCGTCACATGGTTGCCAGTGATTTTGTCAAGGTAACCAAATTCTTTTAAAATTACACTGTAATCGCCTGTTGAAAGTGATGTTAAAATTTGGTCATGCAGATTGTGGTCCTTCCAAATTTACCGGTCTTTTCATTTTTTTCCCCGTTTAACTTGTAGCAGTATAAAAATCTCTATCTGTCTATTTACCTGTCTGTCTGTCTCTCTATATACCTTTCTATCTACCTAATATATATATATATATATATATATATATATATATATATATATATATATATATATA
>NW_018108229.1:269571-299324 GCF_000183805.2 Loa loa | reverse complement strand
TATATATATATATATATATATATATATATATATATATATATATNTATATATATATATATATNCATATATATATATATATATATATATATATATATATATGCAGTTCATTATTGGGATCGCTGTCGACATCACCTAGCTGTTCTTTTGTGGCTAACACTTCTGGACATATCAACATTTATCAAGCTATCATTGATGCTGCGGAGTTTCTCGCAAATATACATGCTTCTGGAAGAAGAAATGCCTCCCATTCTGAAAGCAGGTTTCTTTTAATGTTTTTAATGTCTTCGTGATTTGAATAGTATGCATATTTTGCTGAATAGTTGCTAATGTTTTTTTGTCTTTTAATGTTTTTATGTAGCTGGAAATAATGCCTGTATGTAATAAGCAGAAATTCGCAGCGGTACGTTTCAGTAGATTTCAGATTTCCATGACAAAGAAAGGTATGGTTAGTTTAAAATGTTTAATTAGTTTTTGGATTGGAAACTGATGAAAAGGAAGGATAAGTTTCTAAGTTATATGATTCTTGGTTTGGAAGCCGTTTCTTTTTTTTTTTTTTTTGTAAAAAATCAGCGGAAGCTTTTTCGTTATTGCAATGTCATTTTTTTGCTTATATGTAACGTCAATCAATCTCTTCCAATAATGGTTGATTGAAAGGAATAGAAATCATGAGGAAAACAAAAGGTGAAGTGGATGATGAATTTCCTTTTGTCGTACAATTCACCTTTCGAAAAATTGTTATTATAAGAATGAGCTGGAATAGGGCAAGTGCATCACACTTGTTTGCTAAGTGGCATTGTAATTATTGCTCGTGATCAACCTGTGGAGAATTTGTGGTATGATCTCATATAAAATACGCTGTTGCACAAATCAATGAATCACGAAATTGCATGATTGGGGTGAATTATAATGGCACTGAAGTGATCAGCGCTTTGCAGCTGTTCGATCAATGATGGAAACATGCGAAATGAGCAAAATATGGCAAAAACTTACGACATCCGCAATAAGCAAGATATGACGAAAATGTGTAAAGTTGTTTCTACGCAATCATCGACAAAGCCTGGTTGCATACTTTTATTGTCGAGTATTAATGCTGCTTCGGTATCTTTTTTACTCAAAACACTGCAACCCTTTGGAAATATCCCATTCAAAATTCGTTCTTGGCTTTGTAAGTTCCCTTCCGTTAATTTTGTTTTGCAAATTTCGATATTTTCTGTTACAGTGTGCAGACAGTGTTCTGCTTATTCATGCTTTCAATGAACGTTTGCTGGCTTCCAATGATCGCGTTTTTGGTGCCGCGGATACTTCGCGAAATTTAGCTATTAAACAAGCAAACATCAATCGTTATTACTTGGTATTATTTGAAAAAGAGAAGGATTCTCTTACAAGGTTTGCGCCTTGTGAAATTTGTTTTTGTCTCGCAACCATATAAGTAGTTCTGCCACTTCTAATTATATTCTAGTATCTTAATATATGCAGTACTTTCAGGTTGCGCATGTGGTTGATTAACATTGCTGTAACGGATTATGAAGACGTAGGTACGTCTTCTTTTTGTGTAATAATTCATCGGGATATGAAAATGATTCATCTAAAGCATTCTTGTTTCGTAAATTCTTGTTTATAGAATAAAGTTTTGCTGAATTATAGGAGAGATTGAAAACACCTTGCCTACAAAGGATTCGTCGGGTTCAGCCAATATAAAGAATGGAAACGAGGATTTTTTGAGCAAATTGCAATTCAGTTCTAATCTGGTTTATGATGATCATGTTGTGCTGCCGGATGGCGTTTCTGTGAGTTTTCTTTATTTTTCACTCATTATTTCATGTTACTGATGTTAGAAGATAAGCAAACTTAACGATGTTCTGCTGAGAATTCGTTATCAGTTTTAACCCAAATTTTGTTGAAAGTAGTTGTAGGAAATATGGCATTCAACTAGCAGTTAACCGGTAGTTCTTACTGCTACTGTGGATTTCAGGCTGAACTGTATGCTGCTGATATGGTGCTAGGTTGAAGTGGATTGCAAAAGCTATCTTCGGGGTTTGAAATAGTAGAATGAAAATGAAATTTTCGATGGAATGAAATAAAAAAATATATAGTGGAATGTAGTGAGAAAACATATGGTGATACCATCAGCATTAATGGTGTATAATAGGACTGCTTAAGGTGATTTTGGTGGAGCCATCAGCAGGTCATTTGCCGTCGTCAAATCTTTATCCCACATACAGGGCACCTTATCTAGTTCTTTTGGCATGCAGCGATGAAAATATCCGATTTTATGAATGTTTGAAAATTATTGAAAGTGATGGATCAACTAGGTACAAATGGAAGACGTGGGGAATGATAAGCAGTACCATGGATTCGAATATAGAGATGGATGGTAAAAATTCTTTTTGTTATTAGAATGCAAATAATATTTTGCTTTCGAGCTTTTGTATGTGAACTACCGGGTCATCAACAATATTGTTTCCAACAAATAGATGTTTCAGGTCCGATATATTCAATATCAGCTGCTCATAGTAGTCGATTTGCTTGTGCCTACCTTCCCGAAGGTGTGGCTGGTTCAGCTTCATCGATAAATAGCGTCAAGGTTGGTGTGTTTGAATGTGAATCGTCAGGTGGCGTTGAATGGCTTCGTGAAGATACAATCACTGTCAATCTCCGACACAGAATGAGGTTTTTTTTCTCATTTCGTTGAAACATTATCAGATTGCTCTTTGCTGGATAATTTTAACAGAGAAAAGAATATAATTTAGAATTCACAACAATAAATATGTTATTGCAGTAGCATAAGATTTCTTTCCCGTTTTTAATGAACTCTGCTGTTGAATCACAGTAAAATTGAAGTGAACTGATATAGTTTTCAGTAAGGAACTAGCCGAAAACTACCTCAAGGAATCGGATACAGCTATTTCAGGTTGCTTCATAATTGCTTTTGCGCTAATTAGAGTGTCATTGCTGATTAGAAGCAGGATTGACATCCATTGTAGTAAATGCGCTTTCTAGTTTTTTAAAAATTGTTAAAAGGAGAGACAACCACAAATTCCATAAGGACGAAATAGACGGAAAGAGATGTTGCAAGGTCTTATTTTACTTACACTTTCAGAATTTTGTGCAGGCATGCCAATCAGTAATGTATGTCTGAAATGGGTTTCGGCTGAAGATGGTTCGCATATTCTTACGGTGGCATTGGGTACATACATCTTTTTATATACGCAAATATCTCAGGCTGCTGCACAAAGAAACATTGTAATGATGAAAGAACATGACACACATCGTCGAGGTCCTCTAAGAAAGGCTTCTTCACTCGCTAATCCGGAAACCGTATCAACTCGTTTGGTTAGTTTCATAAGATGCTTTATTATTAATAAATTGGGTACAATTTCTACAACTGTTTTTGTGTGCAGGATTTTTTGAGAAAACTATTGGACGCAAAGTCTTGTTGAATTCTTTCAGTTATGAGGTCTTTTCGTTTTTGATCTATTGGTGTCATACTGAATGATCACTATGATTTCCAACTTTAAAAAAACTCTGTGTCGAAGTGATGGATATCAATATACAGTGTTATATGCAGGATTAAGTTCATATACAGGATTAATTTTATGAGAAATTTTATTTTTTGAGGAAGCATGGTATTACTAAATGACCAACTATTGTGAAAACACACTGGAAAGAAAAAGATACCAAGTATTTGGGATCTTTATTTGTTTGAGTTGGAAAACATTTTGTTGCTTTGCGTGTTAGTTAGAGAAAATAGTCATTTTTTACTGAACAGTTATTTGCAATGGGTAAAAATTGTTGATAGTTCAAATATTTATATTAAGTTTTTCCAAATATGTTCAACAGTCTTACATTTTGCAGAAATTAACTTAGAAAACATTTAGCTGAAACACTTTTGATTCACTGCTATGATATTAGCTTGACTTTCAGGTGCGCTGGCTTTGCATACGATTTTTAGAGCTTAAATCAGCTGATGGTTTACCACCGTTACCAACAACGTTGGGTTGGGTTCGTAACGGTCTATTGATTATCGGCATGCAAAGTGAAATGCGTTGTTATAGTCAGTGGAATTTCAAAGCGGAATTCCCTAAAAAAGAAAAACTGGCGGAAGTTACTAAAGACCTTTCTAAGTAAGTTGTATGTTTTTTGTGTAAGTCTTTTCAAAACTTTGTAAATGAGAATCTATTGCGCCATTTTTCTCTTTTTTTTCTTTCTTTTTTTTTTTTGTTTGACGGTGAATACAACGTTTTCAGAATTAAGCCATCTAGTCATCTTGCACTTGCTAGTTTGGGTATCTCTTCACATCCCAGCTTGGATCAGTTATCAAAGAAATTTAAGCAGGACCCTGTCTCTTTGAACAAGCAGAAATTGTACAGAGATCTGCTACAAAGGTTTTCTTTTTTTATGATCTCCTCGATTACTCTGTCCGATTACTTTGGTGAGTTATTATTTGTCAATTTTAAGGATCTATTCGGTGCCCTATGATTTGCAAACACTGCTTTTCAAAGATGAGCATGTACTTGAAGCCGTCAGCGAAGAAGGTTTATTCGAAGCTGCGCGTTTAGCAAGTCCCATTTTGCCGCAGTACCATCCAAAGTTGCTCATTGAGTTACTTAATTCTGGAAGGACACGTGTAGTCAAAGCAATATTACTACATGTTTTGAAAAGCTTAAAGGTTAGTGTTGTAATTCTATACGTAATACATAGCTTCAGATTAGGTTGCATGTAGCACACCAACAACAGCTTATGAAGCAGCGTATGTTTTGATTTGCAGCAACTGAATGTTTCAATACCAAATCCGTTGTCACGTGCCTCTTCAATGCGTAAAATGTCACTTACTGGTGGAGACCTGAAAATGGAAAGTTCGGGACAAGATGCTATGGAGGGACTTACTGATACCTTTGATGATTCAAACTTGGAATGTGATGAACTTGATGGTATTCCACTATTACCGCTTCATGTTCTTTTATCCGTTGGTGATCCATTTTCAATGGCTAGAGAGAAAGCATCTGAAATACCACAAGTAATTTGCAGTTACCATACATTCTGTAGTTACTGAATAGAAGTATAATTCAGATTTGAAACTTTTGTGAAGCAAGTGTTGTTTAAATACAATTTTCAGAGTAGATGCATTTCACTTTTTGATAAACCTTTTAAGGATGATAGTCTAGATGGTTCACTAGATATGGACAGTGAGCCGAGAAAATCACGTCAAAACTCGTTTTCTATGGATAATGCACATACAGTTTCTGCAACAAGTTTTACTGCAAGACACAATCGTTTACTGACAGGATTTCTCACCCATACTCATTTACCGGGTAAACGTTTAACCTTTTATAACTTATTTATAAACTTTTTTGTTGATAACTAACCTTTGAGAGGTAAATAATTGTAGGTTTGTCAAGTGTTGATCAAATGCACCTTTTGGCAGTTGCGGATACATTAAGCCATTTCTCATCGGATATCATGGATAAATTGACGCAAGCAAACGCAGGTACGTAACTGTGCATATTCTATGAAAGGATTTCGATTTTGCAAAAGAATGCACTGTAAATTACGTATTTGTATTTGCAGCTTTTCGAGTAACTGAGGCGCGGATCGTGACCGATGCAGCAAGTGGATATGCTACACCTACTGTTGGATTTGAAACTGTTGACGAGTGTGGATTGAGATATTTGATGGCCGTGAAACAACACGAATATTTGTTATTGTGTCTACCATTGCAGCAAAAACATAGTCTTCGTTCAAGGTTTAAGCATTGATATCTCTATTTATATGACATCCATTTTAGTTGGTTTTAATGAAATCATGAAAAGCGAATAATTCTAATATTTGTCATACGTCTTCTTTTTTCTAAATATTTTGATTAACTTTTAGTGACTTCATCATTTCAGAGGACTTTCACCATCACAAATTATTTGGGCTTTGCATTCTGAAACAGAGACTGAACTCCTGAATGCAATTCCTTGTCTACAGAAGCCCACTTTGTCATGGGAAGAATTGCGGGCCTTAGGAGTTGCTTGGTGGCTAAAAAACACTTCGTCACTTCGTGCGATCATTGAGAAAGTTGGTTTCCATCATTTTTTTTTTCACATTTATTTTTGTCAGTGTATAATAAATTGAAAAACTATGTTCTTTTTCATTCGAATTACAGCTAGCAAAAGCGGCTTTTCAAAGGAATCAAGATCCATTGGATGCATCTCTTTATTATCTCCTGTTGAAGAAAAAAAATCTCTTAACTCATTTGTTCAAGGCAGGTCCTTTTTCTTGGTACCATCTTAATAAAAATCACTCTCACTCTGAAAATATTCATTTGCAATCCTGTTTATAGACCGTCAAGGACAACAGAATGTTGGATTTTTTCATGCATGATTTCAACGAAGAGAAATGGAAAAAAGCAGCTCTAAAGAACGCCTTTGTACTGATGGGGAAGCAGCGATTCCATCACGCTGCTGCATTCTTCTTATTAGCTGGTTCAATTAAAGACGCTATACAGGTCTGCGTTTTTGTGACTTCTACATTTTTAACCTTTTCTTTTTGCTTTTCGTTGTTTTGCTACTTTTTTCTCTTTGCAGATAGTATTGAGGAAGCTACAAGATCTACAACTTGCAATAGTAATAGTTCGCCTTTGTGAAAGAGATTACGAAGAGCAGGGTAATTTACTCAGGGAGTTGCTCTGTAAAGAAATTTTCGACGCCGAAGTTACGGATGTGAAATATTTTGATGCTACATCTAGAGCAAATCGGTATGTTGCACTGTATAATGATTCTGCTTTCATAAATTTCTGTTTGATTAGCTTTAACAACTGACGTTTTGATAATGCAGTTTTAACAGAAATCCCTTTGTACGTTCGATGGCTTACTGGCATCTGAAGGAATATGTTCGAGCAGCGAACACGTTGGTTGATGAAGCAGATCATGTTCATTTGGATGCTTCAATGGAATATTCCTTATCAGATATATTCAACTTCTACTCATTCATACGCATTCATCATCTGGTTATTCGGCAAAAACTTCTAAATGCTGGGATTCAGGTGTGAAAAAATCAGTTTCTATTGGTTTTATTCATTTCGTTGTAAATGAACTGAAAAGAAACCACTTTTTTCCGTTCATATAAACCAGTATTGCTTACAGGTAGGTTCGACTGAAAAGTTCTTGGCAGTTGCAAAACATCTTGCATCAGTTATCACACCTTCTGAGCGAAGATTGTATTTTCGAACTGCAAGCGCTCATTTGGCATCAGGATGTCCCTTACTTGCACTTGATGTTTTGGCGCGCTTACCAAAAAATCTCACCGTAGTGGAATCGTCATCTCTGTCGCCTGCAGTCAATAAACACGCTGTAAGAATTTGACATCAAGCATTCAGTTAAGCACTCAGTATTAGCTGAAATTTTTAAAATATCGAAATATAACGAAATTATTGTTATTGACATAAAATGAACATGTAACTCTTTGGAAATTTTGACTTACAGAGGACTTATTCTTCATTGCTAGGAGTAAGCACTGTATCTGCAAATTCGACAATTGCTGGTGGAATGCTTAATTTGGCTAAACTGACATTATTTTAGAGATCAGAATCGCCAAAAAATGATGGTTTATGGAATAATCGATCAAATGCCATCGACTGGAATACACCAATATCATCTGCCTACGTAGATGCCGAACTAAATTTACAATTAAATGACTCGGAAACAAAAGATGAAGTCGTGGTGCAGAAGGAAAGCATTACAGTTGTTCCGGACGATTCCAATGGAGTGCGTAATACAGATGACTACAGTGTTTTTTCTTTTTGTTTTCAGAAATGTAACTGTTTGTCTTGGATATTATTTCAGTTTTCCTGCACCTGACCATTTACTTTATTTCTATGCTATTAATTACATGATTGCTAGTTCGCTTTAGGCAAGTAGCAGTGATGCGACACTAGATGTCATTGCGCAGCATATGAAGCTCACTGCGACATTACGGCTTCTGGTTGAAGAGTTATCTACTCTTGCAAGTGCTTTCGAGGTAGACGGCGGACAGCTGAGGTTTCAAGTTAGTTTATTATTAAAGTTCGCGCTCCCGTACCATACTTGCTTTTTGCTTTGCAGTTGTACATAAAAACTACTTTAGCTGTGAGATATTTTATTCAATTTTTAGTTACTTAATTGGCTGGAAGCAGGCGTAAGTGTGCTGCAGAAAATATGTGGTTATCGTAGTGATTACAATAGCTTGGAACTTGATGGTGTCACTGGAAATGAAGATGAATTCAACGATGATATAATGTAATGTTTTGAATTCTGTTTTTCTCCATAGATGGTTAGTATTTGAGCAAGACCTTTTCCCTATATTGTTTATATGTTTACATATTGTACATTACCGATATTGTTGGTTGCAAGTATTTTCGATTATTTAGAGTGAAGCTGTGCTTATTTTTTTTTCTAATAAATTACTCTTGCTATCATCTTAAATCCATTCTGGGATATCAAATAGGTTCTTTCGAGAAAAGGTACATGTTTTTGAAAAAAACAACTTTTTAGTGATAGTATGCCACTTTACAAGACTGTTCATATGGATAGAACAAAGATATCGGCCCGGTTTCACCACGCGTTGCATCGTAGACGATGGTTATGCACTAATCAGAAATTATTGCGCGCTTTTATATCGTACTGCACTCTACACAATTCTCAGAGTCATCGCTTAACTGCTGCACTAATGGAACTTCTTTTATTACAAATGGAAGTACAGCAAGATAACGGACCATTGGAACTCTCTACTGGTGGTAAATTTTCCATTAAATAAAATGTAATAATTATTTTCCGGCGCTTGCACTTTTTGCATTTTCCAGTTAAAAAATCTAAAATTAAGTGAGTTATATTCATTCAAATAATTGTTTTGTTTTGAGTGTGGTCTTCTAATTAATGTTCTATAAACAGTAACTCTCTTTCATTGGCAATCTAAACTCCTTCAATTGAGTCAGACAACAGTTTTTAATGGAAGGAGTTTCTTTTTATCTAATGCGTGTAAATGTCGATATTATAAAAGCAATATATGATAATATTTTACAGAATATTTACCAATCATGCATTCATTTCCACTTTTTATTGCATCAGTTTCACCGCGCGAAATGCTTACATCATCGCCGCTCAGTTTTGTGAGAAGTCTGTGTTCTGATATTTTGCTGTCACTTGTTGATCTTTCTGAACCTCCGCAGATCGAGAGTTCTTTGACTAAAGTTAGTCTTTCAAATTCCTAACACGAAGTCAGGGTTGGAAGACCACTAAGATATTTATCGGCTCTTCACGCTACTACCAATTCCTTTCTCTTCAGCAGAAAAGTGATATTTTAAATTAGAAATCCTATATTGCGAAATGCTTTAGGGCGTATGAGTGAAAAAAAAAACATCTTTCTCACTGCAAGAAATACTTATTGGTCAATTTATTCACTTTTTATGCTTGACACTATTTTCACCGATTATTCTCTACAATTGCGGCCATTAAGTTATTTTTCGATCTCTATCCATAGGTCGTTTTTTTCAGGTCCATGAAGTCTATAGCTTGTGTCAAGGATTATCTTCATGCTTGTACCAATCACTTTGCAATGTCAGTAATATTTGTGGAAGCAATCACGGGTATGTCAAAATGTATTTACATCTATTATTTGATAGCAAAATATAGAGTAAAGCGGTTAACAAAGATCATCTCTAAGTTTAATGAATGAATTATTTAAATGACAAAAATATATTCCAAGAAAACACTGTAAAAATTGAAAGATTATTTTGTACTTTCATAAGTTCTTCAGAGCATTGGCGAGGTCATCAAGGATAGCAACAACAAACGACGAATTGCAAGTAACGACATCGCCTTCGAAATGGCCGGGAGTGGAAAGTCTACTGGCTATTTTAAGTCGAGAAAAGGGTGAAGAAGTTCCGCAACTTAAACTTCTTGTGCTTGAAATTTACATTGCAGTGAGCCTTCATAATATGAGCATAGTTTCTGTTTTTAGTTTCACCTATTCAGAGGGAATGCTTACTTCATGTTTTGTCTAAATTTATTTGAGGTTCTTTAGTATATCAAAAGCTTATCCCTCCTCATTAACGTTATTGACGAATGAGCTGGAACAACTTTGCGCGATGATGCAAAATAATTCAGGTCTTTGCATCTCTTTTCGCATACGCACTTGCTACTTACGATGCAAGGTGGTTATTTCGATTAGCAGCCCGTAACATTGGCGCAAAAGAATTTGGTATTTTGTTCGGTGGAGGTGGGGGGAAAGGGCAAAAGGTATCTCCTTCAAGAGCTCCAGGTATGTTGGTTTTACGTCTTATCCTGTATTCAGGAAAAAAAAGTGTTTCTATTGTTTTTATAATGGCATTTCAATTTAGGCTCACCCGTGAAGTGGACGACTGCAGTGCCGAGCGTTTTTCCTTCTAATGAAACTCATGCAAAGTCTGACAAAAATTGTCTCTCAGTTGATTTATCATTTCAAGTTAGTTTCGATACTGAGTTGATTTTCATTAACTTCTAATGGTAAAAAGTATCTTGCGTATATTGTATGGAAAAAACTGCTATTTGAGGTGATTGGAGTCGAAGCAACTACCATATCCTCGGATCGTTTTTCAACAAATAAATCGAAGTCTTTCGAAAAACAAGTCCCATATGAGTGGATACCACCAAAAAAGAGTATGGTGCAGTTTTTTGCTGAAAAGGTATCTTACAGGGTGATCTGAACGAGGTTTTGCTTTAACTTTTTTTTTCTTAGAAATTCTGGTGAATTCGTTAATTTATATCCAACTTTAAAGCGCGGTGGGAATCCAGAGTATCGTCTAGAGTTCATGTTGAATTTTGTATATGATTATTTTTTTCTAGCCAGAATTACCTGAAGTCCTGGGTGGATGTTATGATTCAGACGAAGAACACCACGAATCAGTAGTTGAATTAGAAGAACAACTACAGAGAAAACAACACAGTGATTCGGAAGGGTTCGCATGGTGGCTCTTACGTTTAGCTTTGACCCATCAGCAGTTGTATCGAATGAAGTCTTTTCTTCAGCTTGCAGGCTTAGAATATTCAGGTACTAAAGTTCTTTTAATTTATAAACAATTTGTGTGAAATTTTTGCTTCAACGATCTCAATAAAAAAAAGAAAATTGTAGAACTACCAGCCTTATCACCTCGTGCAAATGCTGTTTTCAAACTTATCGAGAATTGGGCGAAACAACTTGAAGATCACTTGTATGCAGTACCTGATGGATGTCCTTCCGACTTCCTTCCTGACTTATCTATTAGAAAAGATGACAGCAATGGAGGTACTTAACATTCAACTATTTTAACAGAGCACGTTTACGAAACTGTTCAAAATACATCTAGAAAGGAAAACAAATGAAGTTTATGAATGCTTATTGACTGTGTATAGATTTAAAAACTTATTAAGAAAATGCATTCATTGCTTGTTTTTTCTCTCTCCTGCATTTATTTTTAAATTTCCTAAAATTTTGCACATCTTATTTGTGAAATTATATGTGTTCTGTTTACAGATAATCCAGTTGCTCCATGGAATTGTTACTGAGCTTGAATACATTTCAGAATCGTCTCTGATGAAATACAGTGTTTTGATGGGAACAAATAACACACCTTTCGAAAGTGCGGATCCGTCTGTGTTGCCCGTGAAAAGAATTTGGCTTTATCTGATTCGTCAAGATCATATTTTGCCCCTTTTCGTTAAGCATATATTTGGCTTCGGCGATCAGCAGGTCATTTTTGTAATCATTTAAATCCGTTAAATTTTGATTGGCTATTTCAGATTGTTTATTTTATTGAAGTGTGTATTCCTCCTACATGTAATATTCAGGAAGAAAGTTTCCTTCGGGAAGGTGTAGTTGAGCTGGAAAACCGAGGTATCGTAAATGTGTTCAAAATTGTCCAACGAGAACACGAGCCTATAGCAGCATTCTGCTGCAGTGAGGTTAGTGATTTATTGTTAGTGCATCAGTTAATTTATTGCTTTTGCTTTATAATATAATGACATAAATCTTTAATTCAAAGATGGCGAGTAGTGAGACTTCATTATTTTCCATTTTTCTTCATATGGTTTGAAATTTGTAATTGTTTACTCATTCCCGGTCGTGTATATTCCTGATTTTCATGCTAAAATGAATTCATCGTAATCAGTTTTGTCACATTTTGTCTTTATGCATGAGAGGAATTTGGCAATGCAATTGATTTCATTTCTGAATGAAGAGCTTATTTTTTAATTTTGTTTACAGGTGAGGCCTAGTTGGTTAGTAGTTTCAAATACACGAGAATTACAAGAAATGGACATTACAGCTTTGCTTGATGGTGGGGAGAACTTTAGGCTTTCGTCTTGGTTGTTTAATCGAACAGAACTTGATGTTGCACTTGATGAAACCAAAAGGGATGTGCTTAAGGTATACGTCTACAGTTGATTTGATTTCTTTTCATGATGACAAATGGTATTTAGTAGTTAACTTGAGGACTGGATGTTCTTCCTTACAACAAATCCCTTATCATAATTCACTTTTCCAGTTCAATAATGAATTTCTTGGCTGATTTATTACATTGTGTTAACCCTGCTGTTCTCTCTACTTCCATTGGTGTTCGGAATTGAGTTGAAACGCCTTTCCTAGCTTACGTAGCCTTGGGTAACATTGTTTTTGTCTTCAATAAAAAAAATGAGATGCAAACAATTTTTATATTTTGAAGATTTTAAAAGCAAATTATTGTGAACTGAATTATTATCCATCGAGAAATTTCTCCTGTATAATAAATCCGAATATGGTACTTGAAAATGTTGCGTTTTTTTATCTTTTAAATCTGTACAACTGTCGAGATTTGCAGGATAATGATGACTATCAGTTAATAACTGAAAATGGACAACAAACCACTTCCATAAATACGGTAGGCACTTCTGGTTATTGTTAGCGCCATATTTTTTTTTGGCTTCAATTAAGTAAAACATGCCGGAGTTTGTGTTTATGGATTCTCCTTCATTTCTTGGACTTGATCATATGGTCATATTTACTATTAACTTGGTCATATTTACTTTCATTTATTGATATATGCAGATGACTCCATTTATTGTTGATAGAAGCCGAAAGGCTTTGATGAAGGTATGTGCATTATAAAATGTTCTGGATGTTGTGAACGTAGACTTGTGTTGGGTATTGATTTTGCTAAAAGCTTTCAATTTTTGCTAAATTCTTTGAATATGGTGTAAATATAAAAGTTGTACCAGGGAAAGGTAAAAGGTTATGCTGAACATTGACATGCATGCGTCTGTTTGTTTGTTTGATCATGAATATTGTGCTATTATGACCCTTGTTTATCTTTTTATACACTTCCTGCAGATGTATAAGAGACAAGTTCATGGAATACGGCGACTCGATTCTCATCCCACAATGCCTTATTGTACGTTTTATTTCTGCTAAACATTTAATTTGCTAAATCCTTTTTCTATCAATAACCTTTCTATTGACTGTTACATTCATCGCTTTAGTTTCGGGGAAAATCTACAGGGAATGCAGTGGTGCATTGAATGGGGCATAACATCTTAAATCATTCAGATGGTTACCACTAATACTCACTTCTTCTTTGTTTATTTCTTGTTTCTTGTAGTTATATTGATTTAATCTCGAGGCATTGAAAAGGGGGCTGGATTTTTGATTTGGATTTTTACGTCGTTATTTTACAGATGTGAGTGGGTCGTCAGATGGCTCAATACGATTGTGGGAGTGGGGAGTTGGGCAGCCGTTTTTTACACCTCGAATAGCTGGGCAGTATGCCAAAGTTTGTTTTCTTTTGATCCCAAAGGTTTGCTTAAATCGAGATTACAAATTATTGATAATTTTTTCTGTATGCTAGGTGACGAAAGTGTTATTCTCTTATAATGGAAGCAAATTTGCTTCGGTTGACAACGATGGAATGTTGTGTTTGTGGCAGACAACTCAAGGATTACCAGTCAAAAAGCCATTCTTCGTGAGTTCTTCGATTCCTGATAATACGCTTGCGCATCAAATATAATTGTGAGTGGTTTTCACTTTTATTTCAGAATCAGAAATGTCATTCTAAATCCGCAGCAGATGTTCGGTTTTTGGGTTCCACTTCTTCTGTTCTGGTTACTGCGGGTCTGAGCTTATCAGACGAAAACATTAGCCTTTGGGATACCCTTATGCCGCAATCAAAAGCACAGATTCATTCTTGGACAGCACACCCTGAAGGAGCAACTTCCGTGATGTATTTGTCGTCATATCAGGTTTTCTACTCTTTGATTATAAAGATTACTTTATGGAAAACGGATATTGTTTGTATTTTGTTTTGGGAAATTTTTGGGAACTGAAAACTTTGTAAGAGGGTAAACGGAAAGGTGTCAGGAAAGTTGTGCTCGTATGTTATAAACTTATCTTTCCTGAAAGTTTCGTTTATAATAAGTCCACGTACTATGTTTTAAAAGAAATGATGGTATTTAAACGATTTCTAGACTATAGTATCTGGCGGACGACATGGAGAATTGTGTGTTTGGGATATTCGACAACGTCGACTACGTACTACTGTGAAGTGTTTTGAAAATTCTGCTGTCAAATGTCTTGTGAGTGATCCCTTTCAGCAGATCATTGTTGCTGGATCGAATGATGGGGATATAAAGGTTAATTAATGATTATTTATGAGAAAACTTCCAACAAATTCAAAAAAAGGATGAATTCATCAAATATGCTTAGTATGCGTTGGGAAGTATGCACTTCCAAGTTATTGACCGATTTTTTTTTTTTGGTATTGATTTTCCGATGTTCGTTATTTCACTTAGTTTCGCTCTTTATTTAAAACCTTATTAATAAGCATAAATCTAATAGGTTTGGAATACCGATCTTGTACCACACCTTGTGACTTCGTTGGATAGCGAACATGTTGCTCGAGGAGGATTCAGCCTGCGTCAAGTGGCTTCAGTAGTACAAGGAGTGCAACAACTACATGTTGATCCAGAAATTCGTCTTTTTTCATGTGGTGCCGATTGCTCACTAAAAATACGTTCTTTACGTAGTGTAATGTGAACAGTCTTTAAGTGGCTAGCAATAAATATTAAATATTATTAGGTAGCACAGGTTACGAAAGTCATCACCTCGTTATATGGTTTAAAAGTGGGATATTCCAAAAAGAAAAAATAGTGAATGACATGTAATATTATGCGATATGTCGTCAGTTGTGAAGCTTATGTAAGTAAACTAGTTATTGTAGCAAAACCACAGCTTGGACTTGTTTGCAGCTCTCAGCATATTCATAGCAAGATGATAGTGATGTTGATGAAAGTGAACCAAACGTTCAGAAAGTGCTGGCCGTGATTTCTTCCAAATTTCGATGATTTGCATGGTAGTGTCTTTTTCCTTTTTACTCTACATTTATGTTTCATAAAAATAGCGGCATTACATAATATCGACTTGTCTTTTCGACTGTTGTAATTATTTCCGTAGCTGAAAGGTATCAATGGTTTTGGTGTGTTCTAGTAAGAACATAGTAATTTGTCGTTTTCTTTAATACTGTTAGCAATCATTTGTAGCAACTTTACTGGAATAAATTCTTCATCATGAATTTTGCTTCTAAGTGGATGTTTAAAACAAAGTCTGTAGTATTTTCTTTGTGTGTATGTTTGTGCTTTTTTAATGGTCACTTCAGGATATAACACACCATCTTCTGTGTTTCCACAATTCATTAACTTATTCTTCTCATTATCTTATCCGCTGTAAGAATGAATGGTTGTGTAATAAGGTTTTTAAATAGACTGAAATGTTTTGGCTTCCTAATCATTTATGCTTCCTTACATTGTTTCCTTAGTAAATTTTCTGTAGCTGAATATTATTATATATTATACAGAACTCGGGATTTCGATTTGATATCAGCTAAGAAAAGATTAACTGAATGCATGCGCAAAATGGTGTCTAGTTGCGACAACTAAGAATGTTGATTTGAAGTTTGCTAAAAAAGAACATTTTATCATTCGAACAATTGCGCGTATGCGTACTTTACCTTATGGTGAGAAACATGTGACATAAAGTTCGCTTGTAACTTTTTTTGTTCGCAAGCTAAAGGGTAGGACTGCGCATGCTGGCGAAGCTATGATATTTTGACAATCGCCAGCATGAGTTCATGATAACTGCTAGAAGTACTGCGATACGTCTGGCGAAGCGTTATGGATATTTCATATTAATGCAGGCGGTTGGACGTGAAATGCTGCGTGGAATGTGTGCGGGTTTTAGCAGTTGCTTTTCTTAAAAAGCCTTACTAAGGTGCTGCAATAGCGATCATGAGGGCATCAGACATGCAGTTCGTCTGATAGCCAGGATGATATTCAAAACCTAAAGGCAGTGCGATAAGATAAGGTTGAACTCCCTCTTGAAAGTTGTTAACACAAGGCTGGTAGTGATGACACAACTGTATTTCTTACACTCCGGTGAAGCTGTGTAATGAACTGTTCAGAACGAGCTCAAGCATCGTGTGCATTATAAATTGTGTGCCTTCCTATCCTTCAGCCTGTCTTCAAAAATTCTCAAAAGCTTTGTTCAATATAGTACAACAGCAGAGATAGCAAGATCCTACCTTGATGTGCAGGAGACGTGATGACGTAGATGAGCCTTTGAATGGATGGACGAATGGACAGTCCACGTGGCTTGTAACGTATTGCCACATTCTGAAAAGCCATTTGCAGTCTTGCAGAATGCGAGGAGTGCGGAATGTAGCTGACTTCCCCTACACAATGGTTTGCTAGAGAAATACTAGGGGAAGGCGTAGGTAGGGAATTCTCCATCAGTTTCGCTTTGATTCCTGTCACCAATAGGTTTTACACGGTTAATACCGTGTAGCTGGCCCAGTTGGTATTGTGTGGGTGGCTTCTCCGGGAACAGCTGTTTGTTCATATAAAGCAGGGCGAAGTGTAATCAAGTTTTCAGTGGCTGGATGGATTGTTGTCATGTCGAACTTTACTTGTTGAGATTGAACTAGAGTTACTGGGATCGTTGACAACCATTCTTAGTTTGGAATACCAAGTAAGCTGATTTCATTTCATGTGGTGTGTGTTGAAGGACGTCGCAAAGTGTGTTTAGTGTACTGGGAACGAATGTAGGGAATCTGAATTGTTAGCTACTTCTGATTATGTAAAGTCTGCATGGTGGATGGGATGTCAGTTTGAAAGGCCAGAAACGGCGTACTTATTAATATATAACTTAATTATTCACATGTTTAGCTGTTTTCATTGTATACGCATGATATATCGCATATGTTGGAGGGATGAATGACCCAAGTGAACGGACCTGTTATGTATGCAATCTCCATGAAAACGTCACTGAAGAACTTCTTAAGGAGCTGTTCAGTCAGGTCTGTTGTCTGTGCCTTTTAATTGCCACCTATTAATCATGCAAAATCAGGTTATATTACGCCTTGCTGCTGTTATTATGTACTGGATTAGTCAATCTTCGTTCCAAAATTAATTGTAAGAAGAAATATATTAAGGTGGGACCCCTTGATACAATCATTTTGCGTACTAGCAGTAATCGTGACTGTGGTTCGGCACATCGATATGCATTAATCGTGTTCAAACATGAAGTGAGTGTTCCGTTTGCATGTGAAATGCTTGATCGAATTGAGCTTTTCAGCAAACAAATTTCGGTTCGACCTAAGCAAGGCACTCGGCAGGTAAGCCTTTCACTTTTCTCGATATAAAGATTTTGGCCTGTTTTGGCTTTCGAATGTAGTTGTTCTTGGCCTTATATTCGCAGTCTCTTAGTAAGAAAACTTTGAAAAGTTTATTGCTATCTCTCTATTATAGTGTTCCCTTTGCCCCGAACTACTGCTTCATCTCTGAAATGCAGTGTTTTGAAAGTAGGTACATGTAAGCTTCGAAAGATTTCTCTTCTGTGACATGTTTTATTAAACCAAATAAGCGGCTTAAGTTTGTGCACCATTATTTTGATATAGTGTGGTTTATGAAGTAAAGGGTATCAAGAGGTAAATTGGGTCTGTGGGAACATCACTTAATCAGCAGTCTTCAGGCGTTGCAGTATTGGACCCCTACTTCTGTTCCTGCATTTCATAATTCGGTTTCTTGTTCATCACGAAATTATGCAAACAGTGGATTATTTGATGTCTATAGACGCAGACAAAACGAAAGTGAAGAGTATAATATAAAGCGCACCCGAGAAGATAAACGTGGTGTGAATATTTTCACTATGTTTACTGCTGCGGACCTGTAGGATGTGGATGGCACATCTTATTACACCAAATAAATTAAATTTGTGGCACCATTACTTTGTCCTATAAAAAATAATTCATTTTATATTGTATTCGACTATTTTACACTTTCTCTTGACTTCTGCGTGTTTCCCGTTATAGTTAAATGAATGTATTGCATTACAAATATATATTTTTTGATTAAATTTTGGTGCTTATATAGTTCCGCACTATTTTGAGAACAGGACTGACCAGTTTTTTTTTTCTGTGATGATAGTTCCAACCGCATATCTAGCGGCTGCAGACCAGGTTTATATGCTGTCACTGTATCATTAATATTATGATTTTAATATGCCGCAAAGTACCGGTCCGTAGAAAAAATAATTTTAATGGTCATTTCTCCTGAAAGGTGTGGTAAAATGTCAGACTTACCGATTCAGATAACTTACTCTGGTTTTTCCAAACAGTTTGGATTTCAGAATCTGTTTGTGATGAGGAAAAAAAGTGAACTTTTTGAAGGAGAATGTCGGGAGACTAGAATGCTCTTCTTTATTTTGTAACAATATCTCCAAATTCATTTTCTGTTTCATATTAATGATTGGTGCGAGAGATACGCTATCAGGAATATGTAAAGCACCAAATACTATGAAAAATTTTATTTCCTGGTGAGGGCTCGTACGATTATTTGAATTACTCATCTGCCCACGTAGAGATGCTCTTGATGGTTTTTGAACATTCTTCTCTTGTGGAATGAGTTCTTTAGATATAACGGTTTGGCCAACTTTTTTAATACCAATTATTTGGGAAATCTGATTCCCAGTTTCGCTTTTTGTTGTCATTTTTTTATTTCACTTTTGCATAAATAATACCGAAGAAGAATTTTTGCTCATCCTCTAGTGGGCTGTAAAATGTTATAGTTCAAGCTCTTTCCTTCTTGGTTATGATTCATTTTAGCATATGATTTCAACAAGTGAAACTCAGATGTGTGACATTCATCATTTATTCTCAAAATATGGTATGTTCTATTGGAAAGATTTCTCATTTCCCTCTTACATAATTTGTTATAATTTGTAAATCAGTCTCTTATTTTGGCGAAGTGCATATCTGATATGCGCGATGCAGTAGCTTTTAGTTATGCAGTTATTATCATATCTTATGTTTCCAAAATACATTATAGCTCGGGATAGAATACTAAAAAATATTGTTTTCGGAGAATGATACACTACCATACACCAGAACTATTTAACCATTTAGGAGATACCTTGTTTGATAGTCGTAATGCAAACAAAATTTACATCTATTATTAGAAGCCATATGATCTGGACCATTGAGCCGTCGTTTCATTTAATTTGTTAATTTATTACGCTGTTAGTATTCGGTCGCTTCTTTTTGTTTAAACATATCGCGTAAGTGATTGCTTTTTCAACTGTTCCTGATCTCCTTGGACACCTAATCATCGAAATTCTAACCCGCAACAAAATCTATAGGTCAGTATTTATGAAGCATCTGAAACAAATAAAAACTTGTGATAACGTGTATATAGTATTTTCAGAAGGAGCAGTAGTTTTGGATACTACAGAATTTTAAGATGAGCCACATCAAAAATTTCCATAAATTTAAAGAAAAAGTGATATCTGCGAGAGTAGCAGTTTGCATCGGAAAAGTAGATGGATTTTATGCTGATATAATTTAGCTGATTTTGTCTTGCAATGAAGCATACCTTGAACAGTAATATAACAGAATGCCAAAGTTTTAATTTATGAATTTCGAGTAAGTGCGTTATTCGATGGCTTTATCACTGGTGATCGTTGCAGCACTAGTGGAAATACTCTTCATAAAAGCCGTAATAAAGGTGTTCTGCAGCATGATGTTTTCCTGTTCTGTTGTTATTGTTGGGTGCTCTGTTTTTTGTTATATTACTTTTGTAACTTTTATAACTTTCATAACGCATTTTTTTCTGATTTGATGTTTTAAAGATTATTTTTAACTCTGTCAACATTGCTCGGTTTTTATTGTTTTTTGGCATTATATTACAGTAGTTTACGACGGGAACAAGTTCCACTAACATTGTTTACTAAATCTGTAGAAGTGAAGCAGCATTTCAGATGCTCTCTGTAAGGTTATCTGTGAAGAAAGAACATTTTATGAGGGAAAGGGCCTGAAAGGCAGACCGTGCGTTTAATTGATTTGAGTATTCCAAATTGCCTTAGAACAGGTGTGAAGCAATGATTGACAACGTTTACTTCCCGAGTTTTCATTAACGCCACGACGCAGAGTGATTACTTTGCTTTACAGGTTGCAAAAGCTTTTAATATGCATCCTTAAATGCTTTCATTTTCTTTCTGAACATCTTTTGTCTCTCATGGATTGTTACCAGTTTTTTAGATACTTGAAGATTTCTAAGCATTCTTTGCAATTTCTTGCCTTATTAAATTTCATTTATTGTACGTTCCTGCAAATCCTGCAAAAGTGCTGAAGTAGAATTTTCTAGGAATTTCTAATGTAATCAAGGTAAGATTGTTATTTGCGCTATCTCTTCTCAACTTTGGTCTGTTGAGAGTTCAGGGTCAGGTTTTGGCTTAATATTGATTGATTATATGTTATCATGTGTTCTGGTCGATGTGGTTTGAAAATAAAGGTGCTGCTGGTATTTTTGGTCACAGGGATTATTTGACTAGAACTCTTTCCACAATTCATTCACACGATATAATGGGAACTTCCCTTTACACCATAATCCCCAGAAAGCTCACTTATCACATCGTAACGCGTTTCCTACAAATGGTGTTTGGTTGCATGTTAGGGAGGCGGGGAGGGAGGGGTGAAGCCATACATCCTTTCAATGTATAGCACTCAGTAAATATACCATGTGATGAGATAGGTTAGCGTTATCGTTTTACTCTAAAATAACGGTCGCCAACCGCGCGGTGAGTAGATGATAGACGGGAGTTGTCCTTATCAGGTTTGACAAACTAATGTGTTTGAAATTTTGATTAGAGTGTACTTTCAAATTAACAGAATTTATTATTTTCAAACCTTACGATTCCTACTACAAATAAAGAAGATATTGCCCTCTGTGGACATCATTCACCAGTCGCCGATAATAGACACTATGGGATGTGTATGGGTCTGTATGTGTGTGTGTGTGTGTGTGTATGTGTCTGTGTCTGGGTACGTGTATGTGTATGGGTGTGTGTGTGTATGTGTCTGTGTCTGTGTCTGTGCCTGTGTACGTGTATGTGTACGTGTATGCGTATGTGTCTGTGTGTATGTGTGTACGTATGCATATGTGCATGTGTACGTGCATATGTGTGTATTTATGTATGTGTTTGTGTGTGTATGCGCCTGTGTAGTTTGGAAGGAAATTCTGAAAAAGTATCAAAGCAAACGATCGGCTTGAAACAGGATCTCCAGTTGGTAGCGAAGATTTGGAAGATATTAACCAGACGTTCGTTTGTGCCATTTAGAAGATTTCATGCCCTTTGCCGGACCACCGACAATCTCCCGGGACTGCTTGAATTCAAAATCACTTCGGAGAAACATCGTTTAAGTTCCGAAGTGGCGGGAAAATTCTGGGCGGAGCACCTGGAATAACTATATTCCTGTTTTGTAAATCGTCCAGTAACACCCCAGCATTTGTACCACTTTTCAGGACTGATCGGGCCGTATTATTGCCGCCTGGGTTGACCCAAAATAGCTCGTTCGTTGGTTTGAGCGAGGTCTCGCCAGTATTTGGTGCTGTGAAATGTATGTGCTGGAAAGGTTCTCAACTGTTCTTACCATTTTGTTGGTTAGAACTTCCCTTAATCCCAACCCGTCAAGCTATCTTTAGCTGTTGGCAGGGAGCTTCATTTAGAAGCTCGATGAGTTTCTTTATCATCCCTTAAATTATCGCTTGTGCAGTATTCAAAACTGATCTATTGGGCTTGAGCGTCCTAGGAATGAACTTTGTTGCTCATTGAAATTCATTTCGTATTATAAATGTGCTTTGGTCGGTAACTATTGCAAGTTAATTTATTTAGTTATTAAAACGCTTGAGATGTACCGATATATATTAATCATTTGAAATACTGTCACCGAATATGAGGATCGGTTTGCGAAGTGGTTCGGGAAAATGAAATTCGAAGTCAAACCCTAAATTTTGATTTTCCTCGCTGCTATGCTCGAAAATACCTTGTTTAGAATGGTTGCCTTGAGGGATTCTTCATTGATAACTCTTATCTAGTTTGTGTCGTTGTAACCTCTTATGTACTCGTGTTCATCCCAACGCATTATCGAATTGTTATAGACATTGCTTAATGAATTGCTACAACTTCCGTTGTGCAACATGGGAAATTTTTTTCAAATTTGATCTATCACACTATTTTGGTGGTTTTAAACGTTTCATCTTTTATTTCATCGTCGTACTTTCACAAAGTTTTTCCTTTTTTAGTAATACAATTTGTGGTAAAATGAAGGGAAAAACAAAAACTCTTGTCAAAGCAACGAAAGTTAGTCTTTCTGCTAAAAGCATCACGAAGAAGTCCACCGCACGCAAAGAACCTAGGGACGTAATCGAAAAGAGGTAAATGAAAGTTTTTTGCTTGAAAAAGGAGAAAAGGCACAAGGCAAACGCAGGACATCACTTCTGTAGTTGATAGACTGACTTATCCCTTAACAAATATAATATTTCTTTTCGAAGTCGGTATTTGCATCCGTGATTCATTTCAGAAAGCCTACGCGAAAAATCACCCAAAGCAAAAGTGGATCGCAAATGCGGAAATGCGCGAAGAATTTCAGCTTCAAAAATCCAGCCGGGAAGGAAAAAAAACAAAACAACAATTCAACGGTACAGATATTTTTTTCGCATTGTATTGTGCGACTGATTGGGAATAATAAGGATGGTTAAAACAGACAGTAGTGTAAACTTGCGAGGTCGGCTGCGACTAAAACAAAGACAGTGATATACATATATTAAAATGAAGTAATGTTATTTGTAACTTCTCTCATTTTTTAGATAAAATGTGTGGCTTGGGCACTCGATGCACCTGCTGATGCTTCATATAATACTAATGGCAGTAATATTGATGATAACATGAAAGAGGTTTTATTTTCATGACTTTCTTAAAATTTCACAGGAAATCAAAATGTATTTTTTTTCTGGAAATGTGAATCAATGCTTTTGACGAAGTTTGTTTATTAAGGATTTGTATGAGTTAAATTTTTATGTATGCTGTAACTTAATTCTAGGCATCGCTGGAAGCATATTTTTCCAGGACATCTCAGATATTGCTGATCATTATAAAGGACGTAAAAGATCTTTAAAAAGAACAGCTGTGTCAAAAATCGGATCGGAAGGTCAACGTGGAAAGGAAGGAGCGAGTGTGGGATTGGGTCATAAAGTAGATACAATGAAAGGTGCCCCAAACTCCCGTGTTTCAGCGCCTTCTAAAGTAAATTTTCCTTAACATGATCTGATAATGAGATCATTGTTTTGCAGTTGCTTACGAAGGTTTATAGTGAAGTGGGGAAGTTTATTTGTTGTTAAAACATGAATTGAAGTGGTACATATTTAGGGAAAATCTACATCGGTTAAGAAAGGTGGCAGAGCGCGAAAGAAGAATTTTGGGAAAATCGAAGAATCTGAAGAGTGAGAAGCTTTTTTTATGAGAAGCTGTATGCGATGCTGTTCAGTCTTTCCTTTCTTTTCAGTTAAAACAATAACTCTTTAGTAATCTTATAAGGAAATTACTTTTCCCACCGAAATTCAAAACTTTCTAATGAAGGGAGTGGTATTATGGAACAGTTTTCAAATACTGAACAATGATTGAGTCTAAATGGTCCCCATATTTATATGCACCTGCAGTTGTGCATAAAACTAACTAGATGCGAAGATTTGGTAGTTTTGAAATACCTAGTAATTGTGTTAGTGCAATTTTTTGGGAAGAATAGCTGGGAGTTTTTTTTGCAGGAATATTGCCTTAAACCTTTTGATCAATGTGTATAATATAAAGTTTTACCTAGAACTTCACCTTCGTCATGAAAACTTTTCTGAATACACTTGCAATGTGGAGCTGTGCAAACAGACAGCTGGTTGAAAAAGTTGTTAATATCATATGACTTCGAAGGTTTTTATTCTGTTTGTGTAATTGATACAGATTGGAAATACCGATTGTAAACATTAGAGGAAGTGTTTTCAGAAACATCACTCGAAAAGCATCTCCAAAGAAACGAGGAAAATTTGCAGTTCCAACTGTTGGGGCTAAAAAAAAACGTGTAATGAATGGTGGTGGAGGTGCATCTGGTGGTAGAGTGAAGCAGAAGGATAGTGCTGATGTTGATATAGGCCGTAAGATAAAGCAAGGATCCGGTGTAATAAATACGGAAATAATTGGGAAAACAGATGGACAAACGACTACGGTAAAGTGTAAGATCAGGACTGAGTGATCAAGAAATGAATGAAGAGGGATTTCTATGTTATAAAGACGAATTTCTATGATATGTTTGCACCGCTGCGGACTGGTATTCTTTCGATGAAATGAAAATTCCACGTTCTTGTTAAATGTTATCGGTTTTAGGAAAGCATTGCTTCTCGACTGCGCACCCGTAAACCGGATGCGAACGGATCTCCTTCTGGAATTTCGACCAATTTGCGCCAGGGTCTGCAGGGTGTAATAAAATCAGCAAGACGAAAAAAGTATGATTTCTTACGCCAGTTTACTCCAAAAAAAAATGCTGTTTATTACATATAATCCTTTTATTTAACACTTGAAAATTTCATTACCATCCTTTGCATTGTCACTGAAGCATAAGATAAAAAAATTATTTTCAGGGCCAAGCAAATCCAGTAGACAGAGTAAATCCAGTGCGAATTTCATTTTTTTTTCTTTTATCTACGAATTTGGTTTGATTTCCGTTTATATTTCTCGCCACAAACACCTCATTTTTCCCTGTTCTTTGATTTGATGTCAAGAACGATAATGGTTAGTCCTGCTTGGTTGAGTGTAGTATAACTCACATAAAAGTCCTAAAAACCTAAAGTTGTTTTTCTTGCTTCGAAATTCTCTTTTGCTACTGTGTCCTGTTTCGTTATGAAAATGTTATGTTATGAAATTCAATTCAATGTTCCAATAAATGTTGTTTTAGCACATATACACTTCGTGGGTGGCCGTTACAGTATTCTTTCTTTGTGAGGGCAATCGGGTCGTAATGTGTTTATTGTCGTAACACTGAAATATACTTTTAATAATACTTTATGCTGTTACAAATTGAGTAAGGTGCAGCAGAAACTCTACCATGGGTGAGGCTAAGTAAATCTTGTAAGTTTTCTCTAAAAGAATATTGTGACAGCGTATACTGTTAGCTCTTCTATATTTCGTTTTTAACTCGTACGAAGTGAGGTTTACTGCTTTTCAATTCACTATCATATTTCGAAATCTGTTTTGATATCCGAAAACTATCGGATGTTACAGCTGTGCAGATAAGTCAAATGGACTAAACCCGTTTGTGTTTTACGGAATGTTCCGATCATATTTATCTTTAATCTTAAAAGATTCCACTTTCAGAAGCATGAAGTACTTTAGAGGTCACATTTCATAAAACAATACTGATTTCAACCATTATATAATAATAAAGTAAATGTTTCAAAATACCATCCATAATTCGCTAATTGAATCGATAGCCCATTCTACATGACTTTCAAAGTCTGCTGATATTGATGTCGCAGTTTTACAGGTGAGTCGGTTAAGTTGTACGTGAAAATATGGTGAAGAGGAAGCACGCAAAAAAATTGCCGTAAAATTCTACTAAGAGTATCACATTTTGTGCTGTTTTTCTACGTACATTGCAAGAACTATGCTAAGTTAGTGAATAAAAAGCAATTTATTGTTGATCCCTGCTCGCCATGCATTTGCTAATGTAAAAACACTTTGAGTTGGATAATTTGCTGGAAGATTCTGCTCCTGTCCGATGCACTCATTGTAACCAAATCGATTACTGACCTGTCTCATTACTGCGTCCTGTATCACATACTCATTTCTTGTATCCTCGTAAACTATTGAGTGTTTTTCAATCCTTTCATTTTGTTTGTTTAAGTAGCGCTTCTGCCTTTCTTGAGCTTGTTTTCTCCATTTGGCACGACGATTCTGGAACCATACCTGAGAATGCATTTACTTACTTGCTTATTTATACTTTATTTTTAGGTTTTATTATCTTAAAAAAGAAAACAGTCGTCTTTTTTGAAAACCGATCTTGTGAAACAAGTAATTTACCATGATTCGATCTTCTGGAATATTCAAGTAAAGGGCAAGTCGCTTTTTAGACGACTGGTCTGGATAATGAGTTTCATGAAATTTTTTTTCAAGGGTTGTGCACTGTTCTTCAGTAAAAGTAGTCCTCACACGACGTTTCGTCGATTCTACATCTGAAAGAACACAGCTGGTACAGTATAATCCGTTTGCTTCGTGCAGCTTCATTTACCATGTTTATGCTTCTAAAAATTAATATGTGGAAGCAAACCGTACGTGCTATGACTACATGTATAACAATCTTATGTCGGGCTTCCTATCTGATTCAAGGAAATTCAAGGATTCATGGCCACTTTTAGCAATGCTGTTAATATGAATGCTTTAAGACAGCTACAAATTTCCATATCACTATGTGATACGTTGTATGATGCCACGAGATGTGATTGGATTCTAGTAGAGTGTACGTCAGTAACCTGTAGAACGTCGTGACTGTTTTGCTTTTCGGTTCTGTCTGCTCGGTTTTCCGTGCAGTATCAAATTTTCTCGAAATCTATAGAGTGGAATAACTTACTTCTATATATCTTTTACTAGTTAATGGATTTGACTAACATACTGCAACATTTTCGACTAATGACTAGTCATAAGTTTGGTGCCCTTGTTTTCTGTAAATTTGGAAATAAAATAATTTTTTAGATAAGTGATTGAAATGCGTACGGTACGTAGAAGGATTTGTAGAATTGCTGGTCGTAATGCAGAAGGCTTTCTTCTCCGCAAACATTGTTAGCAGTAAAGGCAGGACATTAGGTGAAGAACTTGGTGAATGCAACACTGTGAAGGGAGGGGATAGATACAAGAGGTTTGTGGTGATAAGTTGAGAGGGAGGGAGTGGAGAATAAAATTCCACAAGTGGCAACCATCTGTGATTACATTAAATTGAACTCAATGAATTGCCACTCATTAAATCGTAATTTGACCGCAATAATACTCAGCTAGCGTTCATTGTTTATTTTTTCTGATCGGCATAAACCTTCATTTCTCGGATTCAAGGCTTAAGTGTAATGCATTTAATCTTTCAAGAATATCGCCAAAGAGAATTCATGTTTGTGTATGTTTTCTTAATCCCATGTTTTCCACACCATATTCGTTTTCTTCAAAGCGAGACAACTTTACCATTTACTCCTATTTTTGGAAAAAGGGAGAAAAAAATTGGGAAAAATGTGATTGAAATCCGATGATTACGTGTTTATTAAAAAGCAGAATAAAAGAACAACATCGAAACAATTTATGGCTCATTTGCCGCTCCACCTATTTCATCATTTATCATTCATCGATGACTTTTCCAATATAGGACGACCAAAACATATTAGTTTTAATATTCACTTTTGTGCTTTTATTGCTATCGTAAATTCAGTACTCTTTACAGTTTTGTAGCTCTTTCCATAAGGTGTATTCTATTTGCTTTGCCTCTCGTCTCATTTGCTCTACGTTAACCTCCTCCGTTTTCTTTTTCATTCTTCATATTCTCTGAAGAGCAAAGGTGATACATAAACGTTCTTGTACAATACTACGGTAGCTTCCTCTGTTCATAGAAGATGGTACAGCATTCTCCAACATAGCACAAAACGAGGTAACTTTAAAGAAATTTTTAGAAACGCTTTACATTGTAATCAACTTTGATATACATAACCTATGTATTTAGTCATGCTGCCTACTTTCCTTTTCAGTTATGTTGCCAGTAAGCTCTGTTAGTTTTCATCTCAATTGTCTTTTTTGTTTTTCTCTCTTATGCCACATCTTCATAACTACTTCTCTCCCTCCTAGTTCAAGTTTTGTGTTGAATTATTTGGGTTAACGAGTAGGCGGATTCAACAATTGCATCTGATTTACTTGTTATAGAAATTCACTGCTAGAATTGCAGATATCAAAGACTTTAAAGTCTTAATAGAAAGGATTCAGTTGAGGAGCACCAGCTGCAAAGGTAGCACAAAATTTTCCAATTTTTTTCTTCATGTTTGTTTCTTTCTCCTTCTTTCTTTTTCTCAGAACTGTAATCTCTAGATTACACACAGTTTATGTTTTGTAAAGTCTGAAAACTTTGTCAAGTGATTAACTAAACTTTCCAAAATGATTTAAAATTCTATCTCTTTATACTGACTCTTATGTAAATGTCTCTTAGATTTCCATCTTTAATTTGCATATATGGGATTCGTATTATCCGTCGTCCATGATTTACTCTGCCGCTGCCGAATACTGAGTTAATTGGTGTGCAAGATGCTATGGTCCAGTTCCTTTAGTGGGCGTTGATAACTACTCATTAGTCAAGCTACCAATACTTCGCAACCAAATTACATCGACTGTAATAGTAGCGCTGCATCGTTCCACACACTAATTTGCATTAATTCCTGGAGTGTATAAACAGTGATTGACCTGAGATGCACGGCTAGATTTTACAATGAGAGAGTAAGAAAGCTGCTATGATACATTTCAAGGTAATATCTTCCTAATCATAGGTCATTTATGGAATCCGGCAACACTGTTTTTGGATTTTGAAGGAGAAAATGATAAACTCTGCCGGCTGTGATCATTCGGAGTATTAAATGAAATATATGCTCGATTTGAAGTTACCCATAACGTGGGAAGTGATGGTTTAGTATAAAACAATTAATTTGTGCGGATTGATCAGCTCAACTTCTTAAAGTGGAACTATTTCCTCCAATTTCATCCAGTTCATTTCTGGACAATAACCTTAAAATACTTTGGTGTTTGCGCACTTGGGAGTGGCATTTGTTGGGAATGAAAGCAAGTTTCTCAATAATTTAATCAGTTTCGTTAGAATATGGTCCAATAACATCATCGACATCTCTCTCTTTCTTTTACTAGGGCCATTCGCACCTCTTAGTTATTCCGTTAATGCTCCTTTAAAAGTATTGGCTGTTTCAATGCGACGTCAACGCATCATTAGAAGTTGCTCTAAACCTCGTCTTTTCACCTCCCTGAAATTCCTAATCCGCTAACTAAATAAGTTGCTAAAGAATCTTTGTGAAAACTTTTTCCAGCAAGATTTCTATAGTAGATAAGAGGATTGTTATTTTCTTTATTTAATCCTTAGGCTTTTTCACTTTTTTAACTAATTTTTTAAATAATTATTTGCTCAACCGTTTATTTCTGCTTAGTAGCCAAAATGACCGACCATTTTGAGACGACATTGTTCTGTTGTATTCTTCATCAATAAGAACAACATTTGGATTATGCTTTCGGTGAGAAACTTGATATACAATAAATTGCTTTCTATTATCATTTCTAACTCAATATATATATATATATATATA
>NW_018108229.1:261704-269209 GCF_000183805.2 Loa loa | reverse complement strand
CAATAAATTGCTTTCTATTATCATTTCTAACTCAATATATATATATATATATATACTCAAAGCTACATGCTTATTAATTATATATATATATATACTCAAAGCTACATGCTTATTAATTATATATTTAATTATATTGAAATGCTCCAATAGATAGTCAATTTTTTTGCATGGAAAAAATAATTGATCCGATATTATTGCTTCAGTTTATTTCAACCATATTATGATTTGAAGATTCTAAGAAATAATCGCAAATGAATTTTTATGGTTTTCGATGAAACTATAGAGGCAAAGATGATGTTTTTTTCTCTACTCCAACAAATTCGAATGCAAATGGTTTCATTGTCCTTTCAATTCAGTTTTTTACTATATCTAATTTACAAGAATTTTCAAAATTAAACTGCATTGTAAAGACGGAAATGATGAATAAGGTTAGTGTTCGAATGATCTAAACACTTAGATAATAGAACTTAAAGCACGAATACTTTTCTAATTTATACTATTATTTTGAAGGAACGTTATAAAACATTCATGAATACGTCCTTGTGTACCTACAAATGGCATTTGTAAATGTCATTTTATAAGAGTTCGGATAGAATGTATGTATTAAAAATTATGTACCTTTGCCCTTAGACATCCACTCCTTCCAAAGTTTATTAAGTAACGTCAACATACTTTCATATGTGTATTTCAGTGGATAACCTTGCCAATTCTCACGGTAAAAGTACTGTTACATTATTTGACCACCTTTTGTAGGTCTGTCATTTGATCGTATTTATTGCAGCTTTAATTACTAGTCGATTGATGATGTGTTTGTTGCCGATAACAATGATGGTCGTGAATGTTTCTAAAAATGCTTGATGTCCTTATCAACAGCAATTTATCGATAGCTTTTTCTTATAATGAGTCTAGATGGCAATGGCAGTCACCTTACGGAATTTTATTGCAGGTTTTCATATCCTCTTTAAAAGTCTTCCGAAGTTATAAATTTGTGATTTCATACAGTTACATTTTCCATCCATATAAAGTAGGGAAGAAATGCTAGCTATTTTTTCCAATAAGGCATTAGAGTGGGCGGATGGTGAAGAAAGGTAACTCCAAACTGGGAAGTGCTGAGCAGCAGGAGTCATTCATTAGAAAAGTTTTTGTTAACAGTAGCACACTATGAAATGTGGTGTATGAAAAAATTCATCATATCGCCATGAACCATTTCATTGAATTCACTTCCTGATGCGCTCTCAGCTGTTTAAATCATCTGGTGGAAGGAACAAAGTAGGCCTTATTTACTTTCTTCATGCTTCTTTGGTATACTTTGGCGCGCTCTATGTTGATTTCTATAATAATAGGACATTAAAATCCAACATTCTATTATCATTTTTATGCCTCTACAAAGCTGTTGGATGAAATGTGGACTAACTTCATAGATTAAAGAATAACTACGTGGACAGGTGAAAGAGAAATTGGATGAATGAACGTAAATGGACGGACGAATAAGAAATGGATTATGCTGTATGTTGTGATACGTATAATTTCCTCATGTTATCCTGGTATTTTGCGTCTCGATCGTTTTTGTTTGGCTCAGTTTATATAATTAGTAGATATTTTTTTCAGTTCATTTCAGCCCTTTTACTGATTTCGTCTTAAATTACAGTATTCATGAAATAGGATGCATATTAATTCACCTTAATTCATTTGCTTTCGCTTAGACAGTAGTGACTCCATTTTAGTAGTGAGCCTATTTGTATCTCAAATAGGCAAAATTATCGTCCTCATATACCTCTCCCTTCCTCATGCACTACTATTGTCATAAATGCCCGTTAATACTTGTTTACAATGAAGTCATTGACTCAGACATTATTTGGTGGATTAAAATAAATGATTTGGTGGAAGATCCTTTTGTGATCTCTGTGTGGGATGATATGTGGTATGAAACCGCCGCAGTATCAGGTTATTACAATTATGAATTTTCAAGTCAATATTTTTAATTTTATATTAAAACACATTCCCGTATTATCTTGTTGCAAACTTTATGGTTTGATAGAGCATTACCAGAAAAAATATCGCTTAAAGTTTTTTTTTCAATAAGAGGTGTTGCAGCTGATTGCTTGAAAACATATGATTTTAAAGAAGAAACGGATTGCTAAAATGCAGAGAGAACATATTTATTGCATAACCGTTACCCATTTGCTTCCAAAAAGCGGGTTGTGAGAAAAGGAAAGTTAAAATAAAGATAAAATAAAGATAATGCTATATGTCGGAAGCATACTACACAGAAATATTGTTTTAAAAATAAGGTTTGGCTGGCTGTTGCATGCTTGTTCGTTAAGTTGCTTAATTTAATCGCAAATGCAATGTTGTCGATTTTTTCACCATCCAAGAAGACAACCTGAGAAATAAAGCTTTTAAGGGAGGAAATGATCTTATATTAAAAGGTAATATACTATTTAAAACCAAGAAAAGACATTCAAACAACCGAAAATCTGTTGACATTTTATCATGTTTACCTCAAAAAGTAAGTACATGAAGAGCATTCGAAAGTATCCTTATTAATCATTTAGTGATTATGCAGATGTGTACAGTTTGAAATAGATAAGAAGTCTGCGGCAAACTGACATCTTGGTGATAGTTAGCATCTTACATAAAAACTTGATGCGTTGCATTAAAATGACTTGACAATTTTGAGAAGATTGTTATTAAAATGTAGCATTCCTTAACCAATATAGGCAATTTTGTAATAATCGCCAAGTACTCCAGATTGGCACTAGCAAATTTTTTTGTTAAGCATGATTTCTCAGTCTATATTTCTACAACCATCCTCGCTTCTTCATCCAGTACTCCATCACATCATCAAGGTTAGAGCGGTACCAGGTTGGTGTTATCGGCAAGCGGTATAGTTAATAATTAATGTGTGTATAATAGCTGACGTGAATTCACAAGATTTGAGACTAAAAGCGTTGAAGATTATTGAAGCTTATAATGAACTTCCATCTAAACAAATTGTTCTAAAAGACATATGCAAGGTCAACTTTTGGGTTATCACCCGAAAATTTTAGATCAATGTATGGATTATTGTGGTTACATTGAGCATGGAAACAATTTTGGGCAATGCAATGGTTATCGCTGCTTATAAACTTGAACGAAATATCAGTAAACAGGTCGATTTTATCCTCATTTCACAAGCAATCAGCTTTCGGGGACCATATCGCTCTCCGAGAATGGCATTGACAAGATTTTTTAAGGGCAACATCTTGGTGATTTGAAAAATATTCCTGAGGTAGTTATAGGTAGCAACACATTTGTTGAACATCCTTGCATTATATAGGGACACAAAAAATTTCACCTGTGGATTGAGATATATTTTAAATTAGACAGCTTCAAACGTAAAATGCGATTTAACATCTCACATTGATCATTGAACATTAAAAACCACTTGGCACTACTGATCATTTGTTAGTTGTGATACATAGAAATCATGGGTTTTCTTTTTAGATTTTATTTTCTTTTTTTTTCTACTCTTCAAATCATTATTAACAAACTTTCCACTTTATCCGGAAGAGACAAGAATCTGAAAATCGGTGGGCAGGTTACCTTCGTCTTTATCCTTCCGGTTTCTTTATTTCTCCTTTAGTTAAAATTATATCCATTAACTTTAACAGTTTTGCCTTATGGATAGTTTATTACTTCTTTAATTTAACATTTAAAAAATGACGACACAATCTTTTCTTTTTATCCACTCATTAATGATTTTACAAAGAAGCTGTTTTTTTCCACAGCTTAATTGTTTTTTTGTTCTTAATTATGTGTTTTACTTCCCTCACGACATTTGAGGGATTGCACTATACTTAAGATGTGATCCTAACGATAACAAATAATTAAATTTTCACTTATAAATTATTGGGAAAGGATGGATGGAAATTTCGATGTCTTATGGCTAAATGATAAATACATATTATAGTGACTTTTTTCACAATCTTTTGCCACATTCTTATTGAAAACAAACTGACTCTTTAAGTTTTATAGCCCTGTTTGAGAGTCCCCCAAGAAAATATTCTAATAGCCACTGGAGAAATTTAGTAGGTATCATTATTCTGTTGTTTCTTCACCCTTCTAACGACTAACTAAGACCGTGTTTGAAACAGGGAACGTTTTCAGATAAGCAACCGTTTCATAGTATCATTGGCTGTATCAGATTTAATTATTGGTATTGAAGGTTACCCATTATTTACTCTATATGTTTTGAATGGTAGGTTTATTTTGCGACAAAAATTTACACTAATTCTTAATTCCTGAATCACTAGTTGTAATATCTCAAAAATGTATAACTCTGTTAAAAGTATTTATCAAATACAATAAGTATCCAAACATTCACTGTAGTGTTTTCCTTGCTGACAGTGCAGATAAGTGACTGCAATTATCTTGATAGCAAACACAGTGACTGCAAATACACATAACACCTTTTCAAGTATTTATTTTAATCAGGTTAGGCGTAGATGAAGGATCTAGAAATTAATTCATGTCATTTTAAAACTTGCAAATTAATTAGGAAAGGGTGGGATACTACATGCATGTTCATTTCAAATTCTATACAGGCGACCACTGGCCACTCGGATGGATAGCATGTGAAACATGGCTTTTCCTTGACTATACACTTTGCCTTGTATCAATACTGACGGTGCTGTTGATAACAGCTGACCGTTATTTATCCGTTTGTCATACTGCATCATACATCAAGTGGCAGTCACCCGCAAAAGCCCAAATGACAATTATCTGTTCTTGGCTTATTCCGGCTCTTATATTTGGCTTTATGATTTATGGCTGGTCACTGGTGTCCAATACCACGAGCGGGTTAATTTCTTTAATTTTTTTTTCTTTATTTTTTCGTTTTTCCTTTATTTTTTTTTTTTTTGTTCAATCATCAGAGATTTGTCGTTTTGGTTGCTTTTTTTTTCTATTTCACAATAGTGCATTTGTTGGCATTATTTTGGGATTCGTTCAATCAATTTCCGTACAGTATATGTCATTAAAGACTTATCAATGGTGAATGTGTCGCTCCGTTTCTCACCAATCCATATGTTAATATGAGTTTGTACGTGGTTTATTATTGGACGACACTGATTGCAATGCTCATTCTTTACAAAGTAATTCATACCGTTTCCCAATTATCTACGATACATACATCGCCATTTTAACGCCCTGTCAATTTGCTGAAATGATTTAAGTATTGTACCAGCAGTAATTCAGTAGTTTCCTTCTTGAATTCATTTTTTTCTTTCTAAACCTCTTCTATACCTTGTCCTCGAATATGAGGCATTTTTTTATCATTTATAAACGATTAAAAGTCGTTCTTTAGAATCATTTTTTTTAAGCATTTTGCTACCTTTTAAGGGAATACACAAAGTTACCAAGAAACTTGAAAAGAAAGCTGGTGCCAAGGACCAACGTCAGTTGGCTCTGTTATTCAGTCAGCAACTAGGGACTCAGGTAATCTTTATATCATTTTGTGTTGAATGTGTTAATTCATCTTTCCAAAAAAACTACTGGTTAGACATGACTGTGAAGTGACAAAATGATAGTTTAGGTTGGTCTTAAACTGATGCTTTCGCAAACACACAATGCAGACAGTGATACTATTGAGGAAAATGTTCATATTGCGGATGCAAAAGATGCTGATTATCGAACGTTTACGACAAATGTTACAGTAAGTTACTTCACAGCATTTTTGCAGGATATTGGTCCAGATAAAATGAATTATCTTATTCATTGAAGGTGGTTAACCAACTTAGAATTTTCAAAGAAATTAAGAAATAATCGTAACTTGCAATATTATGGTGTCTTCCTAATAAACCAATCACTTCAACAATTTGTCGAATGACTATAGGATCCGCTTGAGGTTGCGCATTTCGCGACTTTTGGATTTTAGGGAGAATTTGGAATGCACAACAACTAATACTAGTGGGAACATCAAAGAATTTTCAATTTTCTTGCCCAGTGAAGCATGGTGAGATGCAAAATAGAATATGGCAAAAATACAACCTAACTGAAAACTGGCTTGAATCATTTTTTTAACCAAACAATTTGCATGTACATGCGATGCTTATGATCGATCATTTGTCTGTAAAAAATATTACATATCCGTAATTTGTAATGCAATTCCTTCGGAAAGATTTTTCGTAGTGAACAGATTTTACGGTAAGAAAGTGAACTTCAGTGTACATTTTCTCCTTTGAGCGTTGGCAGTATTTATCAGATATCTGTTGCAAGGCAAGGATTTATTCTTTCCTGAAATATGAGAAATGGAATCTTCAAGAGTCTCAACATGTAACATTCGGAGCCTTTTTATAGCTCATTCTTACAGTTAGTGTGAAATTACAACTCCAAAATAATTATGATTGCCAACGGTATACCTTTCAGCTACCGTATTTACCTTTCAACTTTTTCTTTAACTCCCATGCTTAATATTAATAGCAAATAATTTATTTGTAGGGAGAGAGTCGAGTTTGACATTACGATAGAAATGTAAAATATAGAAGATTCTGAGGAGTTTAGTCTTTAATGATTTTTGAAACTTTTAGATAAATATATGTCTGATACTCACAACTGCCTAATAAAGTAGCTTTCTTGCTAAATAGCTTTGAATAACGAACAAAACAGTGTGCAATCAGAAAATAATTTCATGTGAATTAGAATATAATCTCAGGTTTCAAATATTTATTTGTGGCAAGAACTTTTAAGTAAATTTAAGATGCCAACTAATATTTTAGCAAAAAAAAATTAGGAAAATAGAATAAGAAGCGGGAAATCTTGAAAGACTGAAATGGGATGAATCGAAGATGGAAGAAAAGAAGGGATGTGTAAATAAGTAGTAATTACGGGTTACGATTGGCCGTAATGGTGGTGAAACAGTAGAAAATGCGCAGGAAATAAGTCTACTGAAAAGATGGAAGGAATGTTACAATGGCACATCTCACGAATATTTGGAAGATATAAACACAGAAACTTGTGAAATAACATTATCTAAGTCTGCACTTTCCTTCTCAGTAAATGTAAAATATACTTCACCAGTTGTGTATTGTTATGCAGTTAACTGTAAAAGTTTCCTTTCTTACTGTTCCTTAGAAGTATTTTTAATAAATATTTCTAATCCTCTTACTGTTACTGTCATTGCACAAACATTCCTGAGTTGTTGTTTGTTAAGAAGCTCCTGCTCAATCGTTTTTTTCGTGGATATTCTGGGTATGATTGTTATTGTAGGATAGTAATGAAAGATATGGACTTGGAAATGTCGACAACCTAAGCATAGCAATGAGTGAGGAAAGTGCTGATACAATTATTTTTAATAATGTTGCGATGTTCACAAGCAATTCTGGTATTCATCAGGCTTATATCCATACAGCGACTGTCTCATTAGATCATGCCGAGGAAGAGTTCAACCAGGTTATGCTTTAACGCTGAATATTTCTGGCTTTTGACGAGTTTCGAAAACTTTTATGCTCCATTTCATGTGGTCA
>NW_018108229.1:246874-261630 GCF_000183805.2 Loa loa | reverse complement strand
GTATTGTTATGCAGTTAACTGTAAAAGTTTCCTTTCTTACTGTTCCTTAGAAGTATTTTTTAATAAATATTTCTAATCCTCTTACTGTTACTGTCATTGCACAAACATTCCTGAGTTGTGTTTGTTAAGAAGCTCCTGCTCAATCGTTTTTTTCGTGGATATTCTGGGTATGATTGTTATTGTAGGATAGTAATGAAAGATATGGACTTGGAAATGTCGACAACCTAAGCATAGCAATGAGTGAGGAAAGTGCTGATACAATTATTTTTAATAATGTTGCGATGTTCACAAGCAATTCTGGTATTCATCAGGCTTATATCCATACAGCGACTGTCTCATTAGATCATGCCGAGGAAGAGTTCAACCAGGTTATGCTTTAACGCTGAATATTTCTGGCTTTTGACGAGTTTCGAAAACTTTTATGCTCCATTTCATGTGGTCAAGCCCTTTCCTTACCATTGTGCTCCTATGATGTTATTTCTTGCATTAAAAATATATTATCATGATGAGCGGTATACCGAATTAGCCAATTATTAATTTTTTTTTTTTGAAGAATTCTACTGCTCGTCATGCATTGTATTGTCCGTCCGCAGATGCAAGACAAAAAACGCTTGTCAGTGAAAGATTTACAATGAAATGGGTATCACAAATCAAAAATCAAGTGACGAGAACTTTGTTCAATTCCAAATCTTCCTCATCACTTTCAACGTAAGTTCCTTAAATGAACTAGCATAATGTTTTAGAGTGGTAAACAAATGAACTGGATAATTACCGTCTATGAAGACATGTTTATTTTATTACTTAAAGCAACTTTTAAAATATAAATTACTCTCAAAAAATAAATCCATAATCAGTACTCTCCTACAAGTGAACAAAGATTACTTCGTTATCAGCCTAGTAAACTGTTGCTGCATCTTTCAATAAATCTAATCCATCCAGAAAAACGCTACTGGATGCGAAGGATTATTTTTAGCACGTCATCGGTGGAAGTTTCAAGTTCAAAAGCGCCGGCAACTCAGTCTGCTGGGCTGAATATCCCGGCTGTGACCCGACATGGAAGAACCTCTAGAAATGAGAACAATTCGAAACAAAATTTCATGACTTCAACAGCTTTTAACGGTCAAAGGTTATATATTTATTTCATTGTAATGTATATTGTTGGCATTTTTTGCAGCTGCGCCATTCTAAAATTTCTTAAGCGATGAAAGTGTCAGTCGCCTTTATCTATCTAGTTTTAACTGTGTCGCCAATTTCCTCCGACCGTGACAAAAACTGAGGGTTCTTTCTGTTTCTTTAGTTGGTAGTATCTCAAACTTGGGTAATTAAACCTTTATTAATATGAGTTGACTAATATAGAAACGAATTCAAAAATTATAATATCAATATGAATAAAGGGGGACCAAAAACCAAATGGCGTTCGTTATCGTCTTCCCAACCGACCTGTTGGAACACGTCTTTCGAAAATGATTTAGCGCTCGGAACCTTTTTCTTTGAATTGAGCGGATCCTTGGATAGTTTTGAGGTCACTTCTGAGGTCACAAGAGTTATTATGATAGAACATAAAACAGTGGATACACAATATTAGTTTACATTACACAGTATCTATATATACAATACATTATACCAACAGTATCAAAGCAATTAATAATTCACTGCTTCTCCTCGCGATTTCAGCGACAAACTGGGACCAATATAAAAGAAAGTGAATTATTGAACACGGAAAAATATTTTGTCCGTTTTCTTTAGAAAAGGAAAGAAGACTACTTTCTATGCCTCATGAGGTAATTAATCATCGATTCCTTGCCTTCTCTGTGTAATTGAAAACATTAAGTATATTTCAGATCACGTAAATTATCTTTCTCGAGTTTGAATATTAAAAGAGATAACGTTATGCAGTTTTTTTCACCCTTCACTTTACTTCGACGGAAACGTAAGCAGACGAAAGCTGAACGAAGAGCACATAAAGCATTCAGGACAATTACCTTCATTGTTGGGTGTTTTGCCATCCTATGGTCACCCTATTACGTTGTGGTTAGTTTTCCATTTATTAGCTCGCAAACTTTTGTAATGAAATAGTTTGATGGGAAAAATGTCGGACATTTCAGGTTAGGAAGTTGCTGGGTTACACAAACATTTGGTTTTCAGGCAACTGTATATGGATTTTGTCGGCACTGTATACCGTCACTACTGTACACACTCACTTACTACATGTGCTATCTTAATTCGAGTAGCAATCCTTTCGCATATGCTTTGGCCAACCGCCAGTTTCGTGTCGCCTTCTTGCGTATGTTGCGCAGAGACTTCAATAAAAATTCCTAAACTGAAATTTAAACAAAGCAAATCTTTACAGTATTGTTTCTGAAGCTGTATTGCCCAGAGTTTAAAACTAGGACTCTAATCTAGGGTTTCTTTTTCAGTGTAAGGGTAGCTGTACGTTGAATCAATCTTTTTTGAAAAAAAAAAACTACAGCGTCAAAATGTTGCCCTTTTCATACTGTCCAAAGGTCCACTAACAACAGCAGTCTCAATTGAACCATGATTAGAAGAAAGATTAACAAAAAGATTCCCTGAAGATTCATTAACGCAAAACTGTCAAGCTTACGCATAAACCTTTTCGGGTCTAAAAATTCATAAACAAGTTTACAATTCCTCTATTCTTTGCTGTGTATTACACCAACTACATAAATATTCCACGTGCCACAAGAGCGGTAGTTGTTATGGAAGAATAAAATGATTAATTTCTATTAATTTCAGAATAAAAGACAACAATTTAGATTTGCATGTACAATGCCTCCAATTCTGTTAACGGATTGTGAGGGTACGTCCAGAGAGACGGTTACTATTTCTAAAATTTATGAATGGTTTCGCAAAGATTCACGCAGAGTAAATGCACTGTAGATGCGACAGTTTACAACGTCAAGTTTGCAGATAGTTAGATCATTTATTACTTTCCTCTGTGTATAGTAAATTGGAAATGGTAAAATCACCTTGCACTGCTTGCATCATTTGCATTAAACAATTTGCATCATTAGCTTCAGCACTCAAGATGGAAAAAGAGAATGCAGCCGATAAACAGCATGAACAAATGGAAAAAGAATAAACGATTAAGGAAGCATAAATGAGTAAATGAAATGAATTGTCACGGGTCCTAGAAGCGATAACTAGTGCATTACTGTGAGGTTGACAGGATTTCGATCGGTACTACAAGATCAAGTGGGAAACATTGAGGATTTCAACAGTAGAACTTCCCACCGCTCACTTGAAGGTGCGCCACTATCATGTGTTTAGCCTTCCAAAAAGCGGATATTTGCTGAGATTTATTCGTTGCATTTCCAATTTCTCATCTGATAATTTCTAGTGGAAATCCATCTACAGTTCATGTTACCTTTCATCCCACTAAAAATATATTCAATCAAATGCAATAAAATGTAGAACCGCAAGACGGCTAATGAAGATTATTCTCAAGTGAGTTTAGCAGCCTCAAAAAATGAAAAGATCCAATAATTCTAGAGTCACTTGGCCGAAGGTAGAACTACTTCACCATTTTTCACACGTGTATCTGAAAATGTATCTCATGCAATGACACCACCCACATTGTTGAAAAATTTCCTTTACCGCAAAATATAAAACATGTTGACGGTGTTAGTAACCGTTCTGAATGCTACGAATCTCGTCCCTAATATGCTCAGTTTCTGGCCTAGACTGTTCTTAATGTTTCCGATGCCTCCTGCATGTGTAAGATTCGATTGTTTATTCAAGCAGTTCGAGATTTATCGAACTACAAATTCAGTTAATCCTAACAAAGTTCAATATTATAGATTGTGAACAGAATCGGAAACACTCCGCTTCGAGTCTAAGATATCCAATATTATGGAATACACTCCCAAAAGTGCGATACACACTATTTTTCCACAGATATTATATTTTAAAATCTTGAAAATCATACACGTAAGAATTATAATTTGAGGAAGAACGTGAGATAAAACATTCAAATACGCTGTAAATTGAGCATTTGAAGAACATAAACATGATAAATCAAGCTTTGTATATTTTTACCTGTTTGCTCATTCTAAAACACCCATCAAATATGTGGCCATTTTCTAAACACTCATTATGAGTTGATCTGCTGATCGATTACATAAAATGGGTCATAAAATGGAACAATTATTTCATATATTGTCATAAACGCTGATATAGTTTCAGAAACGAAATTTTTTGACGCAGTGAAGTCAATTCATTAAAAGCAACATATGGGAATATTTTTAACAACGGTATTATAATTACTGGCTATCAAATAATTTACATCGCGCAGTCATTGAAAAAAGAAAACAATCGCAACACCCAAAGAGAATGGCATAATCGTCAACAGACAGCCAAATTGTAAACCAAAGGAAAAATACTTAACAATAGAAAATGAATTTCCAAAGAAACAGTAAACTTTACCCGCAGGTTTCCTATTTGTACGATAACAAAACAAAGTTCCCACTACTCATCAATATGACGTCGAGCACTCGATGAGTCTATCTGCAGTGGTTCTACCTCCACCCGATAAAATTTCGTTCCGACTTTCAAATTGTACCTAAAAAGGTGAAACTAACTGATATCTGGACAAAGTTACCCCTCCCTCTCATCAGAATTTTAAGATGACGATACCGTACAACGAAAACGATAAGCATACTAACCGATTATCCGTTTTACGTATTTTGCATAATTCTAGGCGAGTAGTTACTGCCATTAGCCAGTTAGGACGTTGACCAACCGCAGCGACGGCCACTGATTGCCGGTCCCACTTTACTCCTACGCGTTTCAAACTGCTTTCTTTGACAAAGTGAAATATTGGAGAAACACTGGAACATGTTTTAATTTAGAAGCAATTTCTATGCATGCAAATAAGAATCTAATTACAATTTCAAGATCATATTATACCAAACCATTTCGTTAACAGCAAATGGTTAATTATTAAAGTGAATGAATACTTAAAAACCTCACATTTGACCTGCAAGACACCTCACTGTAATGTGATAATAATATTAGCAGAAAAACGGAATATGACCATTACTCTGACAACTTCAATCAGACTGCGATGATGTAGCACCGTTAATATATCGCAAATTTAGTCGATGTAAAGTAGATGAGAAACTTTGGGCGTTTTACGGACAATAAATGTCATTAAACTTATATCTGACATATATAACATCTAGTTAGTCACATGAAAACAGGGAAAAGTGTAGTATGAAGAAATGCAAAAAAGCGAGATATAATCACTAACGAAACTGATAAAAGGAAGTGTGCTAAGTGTATGGCTAAATGACATGGACCAGAAAAACCAAATGCACACAAAAAAAAAGAAACGTTATCACATTGCGTGCGTATTTTGTATAAAAGCTGTTTTTATAGAGACAGTAGAATCAAACCATGACGATTAACTAGCCTGATTGCCCAACAGCATTTCAACAAAAAATCTAAATTTTGATCATTTGCTATGTAAACCAGATTTCGAGAATTCTTTCATAGTCGAAAATAAAAACAAACTTGCGCCTTAAAAGTTGAAATATGCATCCTTTCCAAATACGTAAAGAAGCCGTATTGTTTGACTAATTGCAAGCGTAGCTCAGTGATGTCGTTCAAATCATACTTCGGATAAAAGCATATCAGTGTTCATCACTATACAACTCTGCTTTTTAAGAAGCACTAGGATGGTAGGCAACACACACCAGCAGATAAAGTTTGATTTAATGGCCACTTTATACTAAATACTGGGCTTGTCTCTCTTTAGAGAAATGTTATAAAGAAACACTAATACATGGAAGGAAACTAACCTAAACAATATGTAGGCGTTATGTGGCTCACTCCAAACAATTAAGACAGCACAGTATTCATGAATGTCCTGCACTGTAATCATTGTTCGCATTTCTCGCAGTGATATAATTGTTTGAGCGGTAGCTGGTCTCACCGTAACTGGTGCGATATCTTCATCCGAATCTGCCTGAAAAGATATCATGATAGAAGACAACCATTAAGAACATGGTTCTTGAAAAAACCAACAAAAGTATTTCGATTACACTCCACTCTAATTCACAGAATCAAGACAGAGTGAGCATTAACCACACAACTTAAAACTTATCAACATCTTACCTGAGCTCTCAGCTCCTCATCTGTGTTTTCTTCTTTTTCCGAATCTCCTTCTTCAGTCCTCACTTCCGGAAATCCCACCATACTTGTTGCTGCTAAGAAAGAAATAATGGGAATACCTATTTACAATTGCAAGTTTCTAGCAGAACGCGGTATGAATAACAACAAGAAAGGGGTAGCGTTAGGCATTGGTATAGAAGCGGAATCTTCAGAGATTGTGGCTAAATCGTCATCTATCTATATAGCCAAAGCGTCACCATCAGACAGACGAAACTGGTTTATGAATATAATCGTGAACCCATCTTAAAAGTCCATTATAAGGACAAATGTTGCTTGCAACAAAGCTGACATCCAAGCAGACTGGACATAGCCAGCACAGATTTTGATTCACAAATTTTTAAATACATAATTATAGCAAAAGCAATGAAAAAAACCACACCATGACTAACAGTAAAAGACTTCAACAGACATCCTCTGGACAAGTCATTAGGTATCGAAGTAATAGCAGTGCCCTCCTGAGAATCAATTAACTCAGATCTGCAATGAAACAATTTTGTTGCCTCTTAAAAATAACTGAATTTTATTTTCAAATGAAAGAAATGAGTGTAAATAAACTTACACAACCGAATATCTCCTTTTCGTGTCGATTGGTACTCTGTCAAGCAAAGAGATTTCGTGAGCAGTTGTACATTTCTCCTGAAAATTTCAAATCCTCTGTTCAGAACATTAATGAAGATTTATCCTAACTTCACGTATTTCTTTGCACAAAGAGATCGAAGCATTTTTTTCTTTCCTGTGTGGATTCTGCGATAGTCATCTCAGATAATATTTTCTCATACCATACAAAAATATTGATCTTAGTCTTTTATTTTAAACTGGTCCCACGAAGCGATACAACAGAAGCGGAAAAGTACCGAAACTTCGTTTCGAAATCTTTGTTTAATAAAAATCAACACGCCGGATCTAAGTGATTTAAAAACCGAAGAGAATAAATCTTTTAATTAAAGTTGAAAACAACGGAATGGTCATGCAACAACAGAGTGATCTGTAAAGACAATAATAACTGCTCATTTCTGCAAAAAAGCTAAATTTTAAGAAAAGTGCATAACCTTGTATTCCTTTCCGCGAGTAGCCCAGGTCTTATTATCCGCAGTTGTGCCAGCGGTATTTTCAGCACTCTGGTAAAAAACACCTTCACGAAGTTTATGTAAGGCTGCCTTCAGTAAATCAATTTCCTTATTCTTTCTCTAGAACGAAGGACAGAAAACATTCTTCCAAGTCAAATAAAACAGCAATGCATTTGAAAACTCGATGGTCTCAAATTTTGTGTTGACTCATTAACCACAAAATGATGCAAATTATATGAACCTTTATTTCTTCATTATGAGACGAAACCTTACGCTCCAATGCCAACTCGTAGTCAACAACTACAGTTTTATATATTTCGCTTCTTTCGATTTCCATTCTACAAAGTGGACGCAAGAACAGCGTCATATAACGTCAGAAAATGCAATTAAAAGAGATTATTTTCATAAGTGAGAAACCATATAGAGCTAACAAAAATAAAACAGATGAAAATTAAAAAACTTTCCGGCATAAAGAAGAATAAATCACAATACATATAGACAAGAGAAAGCGTACTTAGCGACAGTATTTTCTGCACTTAACTGTTGTTCACGAAGCTGTGAAATTTCCTTCTTCTGAAGTTCAATGATTTGCCGAAGCTCGGAAACAAGAACATCTTTTCCTGGTAATTCCTCACCATCACCCTAAAAAATCACACATATGAATAATATTAATTACATAATATTCTGCTTAAAACATTCTCAGTAGAAGCAAAAAAGAACTAAATTCTAGTGTCTACGGTCAGAAACTTTCGCGAAGCAGATGGCGTTCTAATTCCACAAATTAAAATATAAATACCATTGAAAATGACTCTTCCGGTTTATTCTCTGTTTCAGTTTCAGTGACGGCGTCCTTGCAAATAGGCTTACTGGGATGACCAGAGACAGAAATTCTGTTTCTATATCCAACAAACGTAACAAACGAGTTGTTTATTCGTTCTAATGCCTCATCTGAGTATTCTTTGGTTTGATTTTCAGCAAGAACCAAATCTTGCTTCAAGTACATTAGCTGCTAAAATTATTGTATGAAATAACAAACATGAAGTAACAACCTTCATGTTTTACGACACTATACAATCTTACCTGAAAGAGTAAAAAGATGTAGAAAGCTAACCAGCGAAAGTTTCTTCAATCCATCCCGTATGCAAAGCAGACTCCCAGATTGGGATCTTCCAAAAACCTCACCAATCTGTAATGAAAATTTTTTACACTGCATAAGATTCCATGTTTTGATTATTACACGAACTGTTATTAACATAATGCTCAAAGAACGTTCTTAGCATAAACAAAATAACTGGAGTTTAAATAATTTAAAATGTGAGCAAAAATATACAGTATGAGTTTACCCTCTGCTGGTAACTGATATGATCCTCAGGTGTACCAAACTGACTGGATTTGTCTGACTTTAGCTGTAACAAAAATATCTTGGTTGAGAAATGGCCTAGGAATTAAAGACATGATATTTCACAGCATCAAAGTTCATCACACACAAAATGTAGCAAGAAAAGTATCCCTACGACGTAAACATTGTACCTTCACCGAATTTTCTTCTTCGATTAACGGCGCAATGACCTGGTGTGCAGATGTACTATTCTGAGGTATCGCGATCGGTTCGCTTTTTGTAACACTCAGTCCCATGTATGTCTTACTTTCAATTTCTATTTCGGCTTCAACAGTCTGAAACTTTACAAATAGGTATACTATTTTTCAAGTAGCCCAATTCCTAATCATCCAATCCTGCAAGAGAACTCCATTTTTACGAAACAAATGCAGGACGGTCGGATTTCAAAGCTGCATAAGTTAGCTGTGAATACAACTTATAAACTTTTTATATTATCGTTGGAAATCTGAAAGCTTCATATATATCCTCCTTCAAATACGATAAGAGCGCAAATGCAATATAATATTTAGTAGCTTTATGCCTAGCCACAGTTTCAACGCTGGTGCAGTGTATGCTGACATATCTCTTTGCTCTGATTTCAGAAACAAAGAAAAAAAGATCCCTAAGAATGAGCAACTAAAAAAAAAAATTACCCAGTTAGGGTCAAGCGACAATGTCTTATGGCAAAAACGCTATCATCCTGTTTCGAACTCATAGCACTACTATCGTCAGTCTTGTTTTACTCTTGGGAAAATGTACGATAACCATGACCTACTAATAGTCGATTACCATAGACTTCTTTTTTTGGTAAATTAACAAGAAAAAAATTAGACAAAGCTGCAACTCATGAATATATCTGTGCAGAATCCTTCAGCTTTATCACTCTTTCTATTAAACGGATTTAGTCCAGTGGAACATTTTTACCCAGAAAATTAAAAAAAAGCTGACTGCAAAAACAATCTGATTATTAAATGAAGCACAGAAACAATCCTGAGCAAAGTATTTGCTGCAATTATAACTGTTACCGCTGTATTCTACACTATTTCTACACTACACGCTGTATTCTACGTATTCTACACTATTTTTCTCTATGAATCTTTGACATGTTACACAATACTTTTATGGATTTTAAAAGCAATACCTCATTGTGCGGGGCATCAAAAAGAGATGCAAGTGAGTTGAGTGGCTTCGAAGGAGATTCTTCCACCATATCCAAACTCAACGTAGAGCCAAACCGAGAAGGTGGTGATTTAGCTAGCATTGTTGCGTTTGAAGGTAAAGCATCCAAATTTTCGTCCCCGCTAAAGACAATAACAGATAGCCACAACTAACGAGAAGATAGAAAAGATAAGGGTTAAATTTTTAGGCATTTCGCGTAAGCACTAACCAGAAAATGTAGGGAATTGATTTTCCATGATTAAAATTTTCCGTCACTGTTTGGTATTTAAACTGTAAAATTATTACTATGAGTTATACCTTTCATGAGAAGGTACCTGATAAGGAAAAAAAAGTGGTGTAACTCAAAAATAATTTAATTAATTTTTTATCGCTAAATGAACGAAGCAATTACCTCAACCAATGTGTAGATGGGAAGTTTTTGTTCAAATTTGCAACGTTAATCGTAGCATCCGAGGTGTAGAATGATTCTTCTCTTTTTAAAACTGGAGGAGTCATTTGTGAACCTGATGCAAGTCGTGGATCTCGGACAGAAAGTCGCTGGTAAATAAAGGGATCTGTCACTCTTAGCAAATTTGCTAAACACGGAACGGCCTAAACAACAAATTATTGATACCAACTTAACTGAAATAATCACAGCTCAAATACAAACTAAAAATGACAAAACCATGTGCCATTACTCAAAAAGATCCCAGCATACCTGTCTCAAAGTTCTCAAATCTGCTGGAGTTACAGGAGGCAAGTTTTTGTCAAAATGTGCCAAGCCGTTGGGAGCGAAATTTGGAAAATTATCGAACATGCCCGGAAATAACTGTTTTAAAAAGTGTCGTCCTAATTTTTGCTTAAATACTTCGCGTACAGATGTTTCCTCCGTCACCAAAGCAACACTTTTTTCCATAAATGAGGTAAACCACGATTCAAATTCCTGTAAAAAATAATATACTAATACGTTCAAACCACAATACTGAACTAAGCAAGGTGAATAATTCAGTTTACGAACTGGTTGCAGTACACTTCGGCGAAGGCATTCAGTGAGTGCTGTGGCAAACATTATTGGGCTCTCTTTCACTTGCCGAATGATGTCAAGTCGGTTCCGTAAAGCAATATATTTTTCTTCAAATAAAATTATCTGATTGTTTGTAGTATGCAATCGATCATAAACCTGAAAGAATCATTTTTGCACGGTATAATTGTGCTCAACGAACTGAAAATTTTAAATAGCAGCATGTGGCAGTAAGAGGAGTACAAAACCGTTTTTTTTTCCTTTTCAATACCGATTATTTGACAGTAAAAGTAACCTGCAATATCCATCCCCGAAGCCTTGTTCTGATATTGTTTAGTAACTCGACTTTGGATTGCTGAAAAGCCTTTCCCATTTTCTGCATCTGTTCAATTAGCTTCTTGACTTCCAACATTTTTTCCCGCTGATTCAATACAATATCCTATAAAATAAAGGGCTTATCTTTCGCAATCACTGGAAACGTAATTATACTACATATTCCTTGGAAAGACCGACTTAACAATCAATAGAAGACAAAACTTTTACTCTGGTAGATTGCGAATCAATAACTGGTTGCGACACGGCAAAACATAAATCCTTCAGCAGTTTCGTTTCTTCTGGAACGTTGTTTAATGAGGCAGGTAAATAATTCCTTCTGTAACTACTAGTCTCCCTAATCAAAACAAAAGATTATTGCAAGAACTAATCTTGAAGGACGAAACATACATTTAACAAAATGAAAACATGATGGTACTAACGCTCTTTACTATGGAACATTGCATCCAACTGTGTAAGGCGAGTATTTATACCGCGAATATTACGCATTTCAGGATTACTGACTTTCTCACTAACATATCTCATATTAGATACCACCTGCTTATATTCAGTATCGCTCGTCTGCAATTAGAAGTATGTTTATTTTATAGAGAATAATGTTGAAATTTACTGTATGGCTTTTCGTACTAAGGCCAAAATATTTTAAAAATTGAACGCCGTCTGAGCTTATTAACTTACGATATTTCTGAATGAGTACTAACTGTCATCAGTGATCAATCCCTATACTTAATTCTGTGATCGTCAGTGTCGAAGCATGTATATGGCGGGATGCAAAAAAGTATGTCAGTATCACTTTCTGTGAACGTATCATTAGACAAAAGCATGGAAATACATAACCATTTCATTTATGTTAAAACATGTTGAGAACCTTGGTGAATTATAATGATCCAAAATTCCAAAAAAGATGATGCTAGAAACAGTACCTTAGATAAGAGCATATTAACCTGTTCCGACATTTCCTCCAACGAATTTTGTGGATCTGCACGAGCAATATACTCGTACAGTGTGCATTCTTCAGCAGCTTTCGATGATCCTTGCAATTTGTATGAATATGACAACAAAGCTGAGGGAATTTTGATCTGAAAGAATTCTGTGAAAGAATGTTGTCCTATGAAAGGTGGAAACTATAAATACAGTAATTCTCACACAAGAGAACAACAGAAAACAAAAAAACATGAGTACTAACTTGCTGCAAAGTACGAAGTACGTTGTCGAAATCTTGTAGCAGAGTTTCCGCCTTAATTTTCATTGTTTTCAAACGTTCATAGCGAGATAAAAAACGTTCGGATTTTTTCTCAATTTGAGTCCGTGAATCATAAAGATTGGATATTAGTGCTAACCATCCCTGCAAATGAAAAATTTGATATCCATAAGAGCAGAACTGCTATGTAACAACATAAAAAGAAGTGACAGATGATAGTGAAAACGACAAACTTACTTGATGCAGAAGTTGATGATCTTGAACTAAACGAGCACAAAGCTGCAAACTTCTTTCAGCAACTTTTAACCCCAATCGCCCAGCATCACAGTAGCGTGTAATCAACGGCCTTGATATTGATGAGCTATCAAGAACACGCAGCTCATCGTACAAACCTGTAAATTACCTTTTAATATGAAATAACATGGTTCACTTTTCTTAAAAATACGCAATCGAATTCGATCAAAACCAGACATTATAAAACTATAGCCTATAAAAAACTAATATTCCTAAATTATAAAGCATGTATAACACTTCTTTCGATTAAATATGTCAGAGTGTTAGGATTGAATAACTTTACATGATGCATCATTTTTAGAGATGTCAATTCTAGGGCCTATTTTTGCAAAAGGAGAAAAAACACAAAAATTTTAAAATAATGGAGCAGACACCTTAGGTTAAAACTGGGGACTTCGTCTGTCATCCATTATCTATTCATATTTATTTATTTTTTCCAGTCAACCAATCAATCAATCAATCAATCAACCAATCAATCTATTGGTCTATCCATCTCTCCATCTATTTACCGATCTGTCTAATACCCAGTCTCTCTATTTACTTATTTAATCTATCTATCTGATCTATTCACCTAATCCATCTACCTACCTAATCTATTCATTTAATTTATCTACCTATCTACCCACCTATCTATCTACTAATCTGTATAATCTCTCTTATCTATCTATTCATTCAACCTATCACGCAATCTGTTTATTCAATCTATCTATCTTTCTAATCTCTCTAAAAACATATCATACCCGCGCACAATGTACATAATTCATCACTATTTATCAGCTCCGTGCACTGACTGTCTTCTTTGTATAATTTACGGAACAAAAACAGTGGATTTGACTCCGTACCAGCTCCTTGATAATGTGATACCTGTTTTTCCGATTGCAATCCTTCTCCTCCGGAAACAAGCAAAGCCTGTAAAACTGAGTCCTTTTAATCACTGCGTGCTGCTTGGAAATGCGTTATAGCTATCCGGAAAAAGTAATGCTTGAATCACAGTATCCTTTGAATTTTCTTTATTATTAGAATTTACTAAACTTCCCAAACCTGTGTTCCCATAATGTCTAAAAAACCGAGAATTCAAGATCTAACGAAACGAACCTGTTCCGCAACAGGCACCCGAGTTACTTCTTCGATAACACACTGCAGTTTGTGAACCGAACCAAGTGCAACAGATACTTCTAAAGCCTGCAGAGAACCCTCGTTCACGTAGAAAACGTAAAACATTGAGCCAGTTAGTGAAAATACCTCATGCCCTGAAATTAAATGCACACTAGTCACCAACTGAATATCTCTCTGTACTGTATTTTACATGTGTACTTGCATTCTGTGTCAAGAATATATACAGAAACTTGAAAGACAAGAAAACTCGATGAGCAAAACTACGACTAGAAAAAGATTAAGTGAATAAAAAATACACACAGAAAGTTAGCAACCATGGAGTTCCTCACTCGAATACTTCCCAGTAATAAGGCCTGTACTCCCTTCAGTTCCCATACTATGGGCTGTCAAGATACAATGAGAACAATGAAAAAAATAAATAACATATGCAAAAAAAGGATAAGGTTTTGAGCATAAACCAAGGCCTGAAAGCACGAGGATGTAAATGAAATAATCAAAGGATAAAGTCTGATTATTTGATGAGATTAAACTGTTTTGTCAATATTATCGATTAGTATTTAGCACCTCCATGAAGAGATGCTACAAGCGCAGTCTTAGCATCGGAATAGCTAATATTTGGAGACAAATACACGAACCACAAATAGAAACCTAAAAGACTATCGATCTCAGAGGAACACGAACAACACTAAAGCATCCTGACCCCCGCTTGCATCACCCGAAACAAAACAGGTAACCATGAGAGCGTGCTAGGTCTGTTGCATGCAACATTTCCTTCCAATTCGTTGAATGGGACTGGTCGAGACAACAACGGGAAAGAAAAGCAGGTAATAACCGGTTAACACTAACAGCGCCACCTATCCATATTCCTAACTCCAGTTTCATTCTTCCCAAACAGATTTCCGCTTAAAATTGCTGCTTGAAGTCAGTTCCATTTCGTTTAGATGTTTAGATGTTTAGATGTTCGTATATATATATATATATATATATATATATATA
>NW_018108229.1:232788-246664 GCF_000183805.2 Loa loa | reverse complement strand
TCAAGTGCATGTAAACCGGTCTTTCAAGTCACTGTCAGAAGCGGACATTGACAAGCGAGCTGGAACATCACGGATCAGTGAGGATAGTCACTAGTGCCTGGTCATAAATTTTTCTAGTTTAATCATCAAAGAAAAAGATCTCAAAAACAATTAAAAATTCATGGGAATCAAAAAAAATTGACAAGACTGAATATGAAATGCCTACATCACTTTCCCTTGATGGAGTTTCTTGCTGTTCCTGGAATTCGAATGGGCATTTGGAAAATAAGCTACTAGAATTTGGTGCTTCATGCAGTAATACTTTTACAGGATAATTTGATATTATTCAACAAAAGACATTGGACTATGTGCAACTCCTGATAGTGTGTTATTTGCCTGGCTCCGTTTATCTACCCTCCATTAGAACCTCACTCTCCTGTACGTCTTAATTCTGATATCAGAAACCCCCAGACCATGTTTTGGTTCTACTTAACTTTTGGCCCTCCATATCATTTCCTGAACAGTTGGCTTCACTTACTCCTGTATGAAAAAAAAAGAAAAGAAAAATAAATATAAGGAAAAAGGACTCCAGAGAAAGTTGAATTTACACGGCTGGTCGTACGTCTGAGTAAAAATACGTTATAACACATCTTGGCAATGAATCCAACCACAGTTGTTATACTGATGCCATTAGCGACGTCATACTTACACAACACGATGCTAAACAGTTCACTTTCCATCGCTCATTTTTCATTGCCGTTAGTTGATGATCTCTTCAACGACTCATAAATTTCATCAGCATGAATCTGTTAAATTATCCCACTACAGAGTATCTCCTAATCAGTTATATATATTTCATGTGCTGTTACTTGGTCTGAACAAATACGTCATCGTGACCAAATAGTCTTTCTATCAAGTGTTTCCATAATTATTTCTTCTGTAAGAAACGATAAAGAAGATAATAGGAGAGATGCATACGAGGATGAATGATCCTACGATTTTGAACCATCTTTGAGCACTCTTTTCAGGCTGAGATGAAGGTAACATGTGATGTGAATATTGAAGTTCTAGTTCTTTAGAATTTTCAACGGAGGTTTCATTTCTAGCAGCGTTAATGAGAAATTAGCCAACGCAAAGGAAGAGACTTTAATATTTTATAAATGGCAGAAACTGATAAAACACTGCTACTTAACAGGAAGACGAGTGGTGAAAATTACCTTACTGGCTCTCAGATTATAAAATATTAGTTCTCTTGACTAAATTCAAGAACCTAAGCGGCAATATTCCAAGAATCCCGGGTTCGCGAATTACTTCGGATTCATGTCGACTAAAAACTTGACTAAACGAAGCAACCTTTTATATGCAAGCAATCTTTGATATGAAAACGAGCTGGAATTTTTTCATCAACACGGATCTTGGAATATAACATTGATTTGCTACTACAGATCGAGTTCCTCTTTGCCGTAAAAATTCTAATTTTTTTCGTCCAAAAGTTGCAGCGTTTTGAATCTTATTCCAGTAGAATACATTTAAAATATCCAACAATTTGGTCATATTAATTTTACCAAAAGATACTCCGGAAAACAATGTTATTTAAAACCATTTGGCTAACCCAACTTCTATATTTTGCACAAATTTTGGAATACGTAACATGTTACAACTTTTGAATGAATCAAAGCAGCCCGAAAAGAATTATCGATATCCTTTAAGCATCATAGCAAATTTGTGCAAGGTGAAACAATTAGTACCGCATTTACCAGTAAGTAGGATCAAGTCATTAACTATCGAATATGAGTAAGAAAGATAAACCTCTTGTATTCTGCAAAATAATTTGGTCGATAAGTCAACAAATCATTACTTCGATAATTCCGGTCATAAAAGTAAACGGGTTTTCCACAAAATGACTCATGAAGGATTTATTAGTAAGGAGTTAAGATAAATGTTGATAAATTTGGGTACCACTTATAAGTTACATTACTTCTTAAGAGAAAATAAGAAGCCTGACACATCAAATGCATTTTTTTGTAAACCACTTTACTATACATAGTGACCTAGATTTCATCGTCTCTGAATCTAGTTTTCAACCAAAACAAAAAAGCGACGTTAACCCTATTTCCCGAAAACTCATGCATTTCCGCTAATATTCAGAAGCGAACATGCTGCTCAATGATGACATGTTAGGAGCACAGATTTATGATGTGAGATACTAATATTGGAGCCAATAAGTACCCTCACAAGAGACGACTTGCGACTGGTATTACTTGTAGATAGGTCTTTGAAATTCTACACAACACGTTTTATATTATTAACGTAAAACAGCTGCTTGCTTAACAGTGTTTTGTTTCTCAGGATAAATCTCAAAATATTCCTTCTCAAAGAACACTAGAGAATATATCGTAATAAGCAAGCGTAATTAATAGTGAAAGTTCCAACAAGCTGGCATCTCCTACACCTCGTCAGTGTTGAAACCACTAGCACTTTGATACCAATATTAGTATTATTATTGTCATCGCTGTTAATTACTGTTTTGTACATTTAGTCTCCTCAGGCACAAATAAAACTAATTCTAAGAAGTCAGACATTTAGCAAATCTGACATGTGGTTAGCGAAAAGAGGTTTCTATAATTACAAAAAAACCCAACAAAATCATCGTATTTGGTTACACATTAGGAAACCAGACTAGCGATAAACAACTGAAATGCATCGCTGGTGAAAGTAGGACGATTCACTCTGAAATAAAGTGCCTGCCATATTCCTGCACATCAGTAGCTGTACTACATCAGATTTTGGCACGACAGTCGCAACAACCTTCAGACATTCACTACGACAATAAAAATAATGGGAACTAGTAACAATGGAACTAATAAAATCTGTACATCGGGAAGGATGTTGTTAGAAATTAAAATATCGTTGCAAGCAAAAGTGCAAAACTTCTAAGGGGCCGATAATATGATATCAGGAAGACAGGATCAAGCGCACAGAATAGAGCAAAGTTGAAAGACCGCACTCATTTTCAAAGTTGGATGACAGCTGGACTGTACGCACCAGTTAAGTGAAGAATGTAGTTATATAGCATATGTGACTGAAGACTGTTATATAGCATATGTGATTGAAGGTATAAAACATTGCCTCGGTCATGCACAAGGAAATTAAATTTAACAAAAGAAAAGAAAATACTAACCCTGAATTGATTTTCTACTCGTAAATCCACAAAACAATCAAAAATTCATGCAACATGTGCAGACCATAACACAACAGCCGTCATGTCACTAATTTCTCTAATATTTCTGATTTCACAAATTCCCCTACTTCATACTTATTCCTTTAGCCTCCTAAAAGTTACCCATCCAAGTTCTGTGAATCCATATCTAATATGATTTAAGAGACTCGATCAATTTCTTCTTAAAAAAAATTCTTACTGAAGGAATTTCCAGTTTTTCTTATCCGTTCCTACCCATAAACTTCATTGTCAATCTCGATTACCACCTCCAAACAGATCGCCACAATCTTATATCGTGTTTGCCTTTTCTGTTGTGATTCTTTCCCAATCCACAGCTTTTTAAAACTGAGTATATAATATTCTATTCAAACACCTGATCTTTTAAAAACAATCGGTATGATAATCCTCCACAACACATAACCCAGCTTTAAGTACCACTCCCAGTGCATGGTTCGCTTGAAAATGAGGTACAAATGTTTAGATGTAGAGTTAAAATCCAGTGATAAAAACCAAGAAAACCGTCAAGTACAGATATATCCCAATTGTAGTAGACGGTAAACCACAACACCAAATGAAACCTTTCGTACTACATATGCTCCTTTCTACCCGTATGTCTTTGGACGCAAATGAATATACGACCAGAAGAAAAAAACATGACATAATAACGTTGGAGTGAACTTAACTATAAAAGCTATATATGAGGGTGGAACGCGGGAAATCTTTCTCTTATAACCAAGAATACGTTATTAAAAAACAAAAGGAATGACAGCTTTCGAGAACACTTCCTTACTCAAATATTCTGTACACGATAAGTGGAACACTTGAAACAACACATAAAACAAACATATACTCACAAAACAGTCTTGCATATGTTGTCACCAAACCCCGGGAATTTTATTTTAGTTCCAGTGGATGATACTTGCCAAATAAAACAGATAGGTAATATGTGTCGTGAGCAGTATAATTCACTGTGGAGGTGTACATGGTGTACAGGGAGGCACGTCTGGAGCTTCCTCGATATGAGATGTATCAATAGGCTCAATATTATTCGGAAATTGACAATTATTAACCGACCAAACCTAAAAGTAATGAGAAAATAACCACTACAAGGAAAATATACCTAGAAGATTCATAAAAGTAACAATTAGCATGGATTTCAATCCGTTCAGAATCCATTAAAAAGAAATGATACCCGTGGAAGTCGACTAACAACGGCGTTGTATAGCGATGAGTTCCCATCCTGGTCAAGGGCCATATCACAGCTTTCGTCCATGTTACTTTCAATACAATCAGGCTGTTCTATAGAATTCTGGAAATTTTTCCTGTCGGAAAAACAAAACAAGAAATCCAACTGCACTGGTGTTGAAATAGTAATAATAGCCTTATCATTTCTTTACAGTGAATTCTTTGTTAGTTATAAGCCAGATGACCAAAGCCAGCAGTGATAATGTTTGGGAATCTCAATTCAACTATTTTCATTAACAATGACCGCTACTTGGCTGTTTTTTAATGAAATATGAAACTTGGTCGTTACCAGAACTTTATCACCCAATATATGAACTTCCTCTTCTCTGTGTTACTTTGAAGCTAGGTGAGTTAAAAAAAAAAATTATAATCAGTTTGCCAAGCATATAACTGCTGAGTTTGATTTTCGCACATACTGTGTGGCTGAAATATGCATAGACAGCAGTAAACTAACTTGTATGGCGTAGTTAAACGGAAGAGCTCCACCAAAAGGATTCATATTCTGACCTTGTACAGGAGCAGATGAGCCCAATGGAGCAGAAGCAAGCTGCTGTGTGATGCCCAAAATCCCCATATCATCGACAGTTATAATGCACCAAATGGACTCTAAAGCAGCCAATAATAAGTGAAACATCGCTAAAATGATTCAAAAATAGCAAATTGCTTTTACTTTGGAAATTATTCAACACTTGCATGTTGTGATGAAATGTTTACCGCCAAATGGAATTCCGGAATTGGTATTCAGCTGCCACCTGCTCTGGTATATCCCCTTCTCCATAGGGCTAACCATTTCAATGCTGACGTTAACTTCCTTTCCTGGAGCTAAAGGCTGAATCCAGGATCTGGTAGTATCCGACAATTTATCACCTGCAACAAGTAGGTATTCTCACAGTTTCTTCCTAGAATTAAAACGACAATTTAGACCCTTCTTTATGCAATCAAGTAAGAATCCTCTATGGAAAAGCTTGCTATGGAATTCAACAGGATTCTAACCTTCCATATAGCACAAAAAACAACCATTAGGCCACCATTCATTTCCGGAATTGCGTACTCGCCAAGTTTTTGTAAAACGTGTAGAAGGTGGAATGCTTTCACCCTGAAAATCGGTTTATGAAAGGTAAACTTTGCGTAGTAAAAGGCAAATATGGGGAAAAAATCAATGTGAGATTAATGAAAAAGACATGTAACTCCAGATTTACTAAACATACCTCGCCTATTGTGACATCTTGCACGAACTGCATTGAAGGTAGTTGCGTTACATACTCAGGAGGTGGTGAACCTGTACCGTTTGCACTACCATAATCGTAGTAAGCTCCTAGAGCTGCTTGTAAATTCCTAAATTGTTTAAAGTCCAACAAAAGTTCTACCACTTGCAGAAAAAAGTTGTATAGTATTTTTAAAGTGAAAAAATATAGCTTAATACAATCTAGATTTTAACTATACGATAAATTTATCGCCACTGTTGAAAAAGTGCCTGAAAAAGGTTAGTCCTACCTACCAGCTATTCATATCAAGGAAAAAAGCGCATGCTTCTGCTGAGAGACTGTGATTGTCGCCAAGAACTTGTTGAAACTGTTTTATGAGCACTTCACGATCGTTGGTTGCCATGCATGAAAGAGCCTGCGACAATGAGCCATTTACATCGCCGTCGATATCCATCTTAATAAACACACAACTGAAAAATAAGACAGTCTACTTGCCTAATAATCGATGCCAACACTCTATGTGATGCGAAAGGAACTTCATATATTTGTTACAAAACAATAATTGAAATTAACACAAGCTTTTTATCCCGCGGAAGTTCTACTCTCATTTGCTACTTACGAGAAAAAGCGAACGGAAAATACTTTATAAATTCATAAAATGTGAACTGGTTTTGCAACCGGATTTAAACAAAAAGTAATGGGAAAATGAACTAGCAGTGTTGGATGAAAACTGACTCCGACGAATTTACCACACTAATATAACAAACCTTCCAGTATCCAAACTAGCAAAATAAAAGTGAAATAAACAAATCCTGTGCGAAATATTAAATGGACAAGTAATAAGAAATCGTTTTTCTGGAGAAATCTTGGGAAGAAACAGTGATGAAAGAGTTTCTGATCGAGCAAGCATTGTGCCAGAACTGCCTAATGATGAGTATAAAAAGTGGTATGGAGACGTAATATATCTGTACATTCAGTAAAATCGTAGAGGACAATCCATGTGAAAACTCTTCGGTGAGATTAGAAAGCAATCAAAGCCGCATGCTGCAGGAGAAGTTATTACTTCCATGTCCCAATAAACTGGAAACCTTGTCTTCAAACCCCCCTTAAACACCAACGCCACCGAAGAAACCTCATCACGCAGGAACGCTTTTCACGAATTTCAAAACAGCTACTAGTTAATGTCGAAGTTTGCACTAGAGCTCGGCCGAACCACCCAGTGTGCAACTCAGTGGTGGCGAGTAAGGCGGTTTGGGACGGGGCTGCGCGCTTTTCCTTACCTTGTCATTCTTCTGTGGCGTGACACTTACCAAGTTTTATGACAATGGGTTAGTGACGTTGTGTTACCACTGAATCGGTTTTTCGAAGAGTTCGTTTATTTTGAGTTTTGTGAAATTGGAAAATTTTAGTAATTTTTACATAATATCAAACTGTCTGTGCCAGTTTCACTGCAGTCTAACTTGTGAGATAGTAAAAATTGGTTAAAAACCTCTTTTGTTCTCCATTCTCACAGTGATTGGTTTTACACGGCTTCCGATTGCGCCACTAACGAGAGTACTGCCCCAAATGTCCGGACAGTTTCGGTATTCTTTGCTAGTGAAACTCCAGAAATAATGCAGAAAAAGAACGCAAGAAAACGACCAAAGGCATATATCACCTGCTTAAAGAAGATTCGTGATGACTTTTACAAACTGTGTTGGTGGTACTGCTAAACTGAACACTGGCTTCTCAATACCTATGGTTGGTCTTGGCACCTACAAAATTGTTGGTCAGGATACGATCACCATAGCTGTTGATGCTGCTTTGAAAGCTGGTTACCGGTTGTTCGATACAGCCAAGTATTATGTGAATGAACCAGAGCTGGGCGTTGCCCTCCAAGTAGGATTTTTTCTTCGTTCCACACTTTTTGTAATTTACTTCGCTCTACATTTCACTTTGTTTCAGTCTGTAATTGTCAGGAAATATTTTTAATGTTTCGAGTAATAGCACACGAAGCACTGTTTACGGTGCTAAAGGTGAATTATTTTTATTGCGATTCCGAAACGTATTATCTTGTTGATTTAGAATAAGGAGGTAGGCAAGCGAGCTATCCTAATATAACTTCCTGTTGCACAATTTCTCAAAATTTGCACCTTTATTATGGCTAACATTTGAAACTTTAGGTCCTTTTCTGCTTTTTCAGTTCCATTCGCTGCAGCAAAAAAAAAAATGCATGAATTTAGGAACTGCTTCCAAAATACAACTTGAAGAGAGAAGAAGTTTTCATCACTACAAAATTCTTCCTAGCCGAAACAAATAATGCCGAGCACGCAAGAAAAATGCTAGATGAATCATTAAGGGATCTTCGAACAGAGTAATTTTTTAGAAATTTCTTCACCTTTGCAGTTAAGAAAGAGCTATTTAACACAAAGACAAAAAAGAGAAATGTGTGAAATTCTTACAAATTAACCCAGTGGCAGCGTCCGGTTGAAAATGATGTTTTGACACTTAAATGCGATATGTATATTTCATTCGTATGAAAATGTTGTTCAGGTACCTTGATTTAGTCCTTATACATTATCCGAAAGCTGATATAAGTAAAAATGATGATCCACGAAATCAAGAAAATCGTAAGGACGCTTACTTGGAACTCGAAAAACTGAAAGGTAGTCATTTTGATATGTAGTAAGTTGAGACATAAGCAAATGCGATTGTCATTGAAATCCAGATTTCAATTTAGTATGACAGGATTTTTTTTTCACTTAGTTTACGACAAACTGAAAATGCCCATGTTCTTTCCATTTTTTGGACGGTTGATAGTGTATTTCAGATGAACACAAAATACGATCAATAGGTGTTTCAAACTACGAAGTTAAGCATATCAAGGAGATTCGAAATTTCGGGCAAATGATGCCTGCTGTAAACCAGGTCGAGTTTCACCCTCATTTCACCCGCAATGAGTTAAGAGATTATTGCAAAAGCGAGGGGATATTTTTCCAGGTTAGTTTAAAGTAAATTCTCAAATTTCAAAGCAATCGTATTTTAAAAAAAGATGACTTTTCAAGACAACTGATACAGGCCTTTCCATTAACCGCTTTACCGTTTCGCGTGTTTCCGAAAATAACTTTTTTAATTTCAGGCTTATTCGTCACTGGCTAGGAATCATCCTGATCTTATGTGTGATTCCACAGTTGTTGAAATAGCAAAAATACATAACTCAACACCTCAGGTTGGTGTTTAAAGTATTCATAATAAATTTTGTTGGAAGTTTTAAGAGAAGTGTTAAGTTTTTTGAGCGATTATATATTAGAAATATATTGTTTCAGCTCGTTGTATTAGCTTGGGCACTGAGTCTTGGTATTGGTATTATACCGAAGTCAGCTAATCCAGAACGAGTGATTGACAACTTTAAGGTATAACTTTTAGATATTTTCATGTAAAGAAGTGGGGGCTGGACAGTTGGTTAGCTTTATACACCGAGCTTTTTTTCGTAAGATAGAGAACAAGGTCTTCCATGATTTTGGTGATCGGTTATTGGGTCAAAGGAATGTATAAGATGAAGAAGTACTTTATCTCTAGTTCATATCGATTGTCGGTTAAAATGGACGACTTTGTGTTTATCTAAAGCAAGATCACTTCTTTCCTATTTACATTTGTTGTTAAGAATATTTGCAAGTTGGCGAGTAAAGTCAGTTTTTTTTTTTTTTATGATCCGTTTTACTTATACTCCGATTTTGAATTTCGTAAATAGAGTACTATAGCATCCTCTATAATGCTACATAATCGCTTCATACGGCTTTAATATCCGGAACGAATTTGTTTTTCTAAGTACAGTTTGAACTCATGCAACACTAACATTTGCAGATGTTCTTGCATAGCGCGTAAGAAATTATCGAAAGATACGTAAGGCTAAAAGTTTACAAAAGTTCACACTTGCTTCTGCTTTCGTCATGAAAACAGCCTTCATAGTTGGATGAACGATTCTGGACATTTTTTTTGAAATATAAGTAATGGTTAACTTTTAAGGTAGTTGATATGAAGTTGACAAAGGAAGAAATTGAAAGGATCACAGAACTGAATCGGAATAAGAATTATATAAGATGTGATGGCTGGAATGTGGATTGATTTGTTTTCACATTACATTTCACTTCACGTTGGTCTTTTTTTAATGATCTTGAGAACTGTTTTATATCTCTCCAAATTATTTTTCTTTTTTTTATGAAAAAAGTGGCTGTGCTATATATGAGAGAAGTAATAAAGTCGTGGATCAGCTCTTTCTTTAGCATCTGTTCATTTTCATAGTCAAGTATTGAAATTCATGTTACTCCTCTGCATTGAAAGATGCTGAACTTTTTGTTTTTGGTTGTCTTCTTGCAGCAGAACTGTCTGCTTTTGTAAACTGGTTAGTTTAGGCCAGGTATTACTATTTTTAACCATGTTTATTTACTTAAAAAGCACTCAGTTTCGGAAATCGTTTCCCAGCAGTTTCTCTTTCTATGTTTCGATTGCAGACACGTGAGGTCGACAACTTCTACTATTATGTTAAACTGTTTTCGAATTATTAAATTTACTTTGGTATTCCAGATTTCATCTGCGCAGTAAATCGCTCTTACACCTAAGTATTGAAAAACGTTCTGTTTAAAAGAAACATCATTCAAAAAAGATGGAGGGCTGGGTGGTTGAAATGATGTAATGGCTACCGTTTGAAAAAGTTTCTCCTACCTCCTCTCCCCCACCCCACTTATGGAAATAAGACTTGTTGTACTGTCAGTTTGTAAGGATCAGAAAGCAAGAACAGAGAAAGGTGAGCGAGGAATGTCCGCAACTTTCTCTTTTAAACGACATGTGCAACGCGACTCAGAGTAATACTGTAGTAATACCAAAAACATTTTGAAGCAAGAAAGCACGAGCAGTTTTTGCGATGAAGCAAAGATTGTATTCATAAAACGTCAACGTTCCTGGCTATTCGCAAAATCCTTTCTGTCCTCCGATGTGATCATAATAAAGCACTGCGTCTAAAGAAGTTCAACTATCAGCAATAGTTATGGAATAAAAAAAAAACGCGCAGCTTGGAAAGGCTAAAGATCTGATTTGCAAGGAAGAAGGAAATTTTCGCTTATTCAATGATTTGTCAGTTTGTTTTTTAACTACTTTTGCTTTTCAAATAAATCGGGTTGGAAACTATTATTTATCACTAACTAGTTTAAGGGTGTTAGTCTTTAACATTAATATCAAGATCATAGTTCCTAATACTGCTAGTAAAAATTCTCATCGCATTTTGTTGAGGTTATTCTCGATGATCACAATATGTTCAACGAAGACTGATATTTTTTCGCATAAGGTTTAACTTGCTGGATTGTTCCAATCACATTTTTATGTACATTTGGCGAGAAAACATAAGGCAGACATATACATACCTTTTAACGGAATTACATTTATTTGTTGGCAGAGTGATATCTATAGTAATATTATAACTGTTATAACTTCTTTTCTTGTTATTTAGAGATAAATAGGACAGTTTTGGACAAATATCATATTTTAGATTTTTATTAGCTAAAAATGTTTATTCTCCGACATAAACAGCTTAGAGATGGTTAAAGAAGGTAATAGAAGGTGAGATTTAAAAAAGATAGGGTGACAGGCAACACGATGTATTAGAAGAGTTCGGGAAAAATCTGGTCGTGGCATACCTTTAATAGATTCTATCATATTGTGTTCATGTTTGATCTCTTCAGAAGCTTGGATTAATCGGATTAAATTAAAAGATTCTGTCATGTTATTTAACTTTTGTAAAGGACAGTTTCATTGCCAAGTTTTGCTATACAAGAATTGCGGCTAGATGTTTTTAGAATATGAGTGATATGGTTCAAATGATTACTCTTCTTTTAATTGAAAATTGGAAAAGGAAATAAAACTATAGATTTTCTACAGCAATCCTTTATCAAACTCCCTTTATCAAAAAAGTGGTTTTTCTGAAATGGGGAGTTGCAGTTGATGTATATGAAACAGCGCAAAGGATGTACACGTGAGTGGTATAGTGCCTTCAAATTAATGGAAATTCTCAGAAGTTTTCAAGCAGCATTACAAACTATTAGCGAAGTAACACCGAGTAGTCAGAGTGGTCAGAAATTTGAAAATAATTTAACAGTTGACGCTGTTGTTCCTTTTTGAGAAGTAGTTAAATGGGGTATCCAATGTAAGATCGGATAACCATTGTCACAAGAGGAACTGATTTCAATGAATAAATAAAGATTCAAGACGAAGTGGTCGGCATTTTTTCAAGCACAAAGAATGAAGTAACTGGGAACCTTAATGCTGCTAAATCCAGTTCGAAATATAGTTCATTTATGGATTATAAGTTTCAGAATCAATCTTCTTGACGTTCTTTTTACTCAGACTGCTTTTGAATCACTCACTTTAATGGTGTCCGGAATATTCCATTACCTTTCTTCTTTTTTTTGAAAAAAAAGGCCAGTTATGCATTTATTTCACTTTATGATTCTTAAAAATTCTGGAAATATTTGCGTGATTTTCACTAAAAAGTTTCAAAGTGATTGAATATGAATCTGATGATATTTGATATCTACAGTATCTGATATCCATCCGAAGGTTTGATAGTTATTTCCCTTAAAATAATGAAAAAAAGAAGCAATAATAATTACTAATAGGAAATCCTGAAAAACGCATATAGCAGAGCACCACGCATAATCGCCTAAAAAAATATCTTCTCGCTACATCACACTGCTGGAAACTAACTTATTTGATAGTTCCGTTCATGCCTATAAATTTATGTTCCGTAACAAAAATTCGCTACATAAAATGAGATTCATAATGAATTACAGTGTCACAAAGTATTTTCAAAATGTAATTCAGCTAGTTGAACAAAGAAATGAACAGAGACACAAGTGATCACAATTTCCATATTTCAGAAGCATATTCCAATTCTTGCTAAGTGCAACCAAAAAAAAAAAAAACGAAAACGCTTATAAGGCCCTAAAATGAAACCTAAATACTATGCACGTTACATGAATTATCCTTCATGTGTAGTAATTATCTGTGTCCAGAAAATCGTTGCTTGTTATCAAAAACGTATACTGATATGCTTGGAAATCTTTTTTTTAGACAAGGATAATTTATCTGGAAATGGGATAAATCTACGCAGTAGCCACATCAATTCAAAATTATCAGCGCAGTAATTGTGTTGATGGTACTTGAAATGCTGAGGTATTGACTTGAAATTGATGTGGCTACTGCGCAGATTCATTTTATTTTCAGATAAATTATCAGTATGGCCAAAAAAAAAAAACGATAGAACGTTTTTCAAAATTTTAATAATATTATTTAGTTAGCTGATATAAAGTCAAGTACAGTTAATTATCCATATATAAGCTATAATAATAAGCATAAGAAAATGTTACTGCTATACATGAAATGTGTATTTCTTTTCACATTATTTTGCTCAATAGGAGAAAGCCTAAAAATTTTTAAGCTTGAATTATAATATGCAACACTGAAATGAATTCTGTAGTTTGCGACATTCCGATAAACTGCTTTCAGTTTATCATTTTTATACCGAGTATCACCGAGTTCGGAGGTTCATTTGATCTTTACTACCTCTTTCTGAAAAATATTTTTCATCTGTTTAACAAAATACTGATCAGCTTTTGGAATATGACGTTATCCTTCAGTAAAAAAATCTTTGGTTGTAACACGTACCTGGGTGTCGATTTTAGAGCTTCCGTTTTAACATATTTGCTTCAGTAAATTAAACTCCCTTTAAATAAAATTATGTTTTTCATATTTGACCAGTTCTACTATTCTTTCTCTTCCTCTCTGATTTCAACACGAACAAACAAAGCTTCTGGATGGAGCCTAGTCTTGATTTCTCCCAAAAATTTGATAATGGGAAAAAAAGCTTTTCGTTAAGCAACACATCTCTCGATTCCATTCAGCAGCATGATATGATCTAGATCAAGCCCTAATTCGTTTCCTCAACTTTCGACGAGTTCATTTTTATGCCATCACCATCAATCACTTTCTTGTCTTAAACATATTCAGACTCAACGAATGGCGGAAGAAACAGATCAAAAATCTGAAGTTGAGATGATGGAACATTCTTGTTAGAAGGTTCTTGTTAGAACAATCTCGGCAAATTCCTCCAGTGTTTATTACAACTCTGTTTTTCTTGAACCGCCCCCCAACCTCTTATGATCAGTTGCTTCCACTTTTTTCTTTTTTTCACAACACG